>NC_041374.1:10743125-10855625 GCF_900634415.1 Cottoperca gobio
AGAGAGAGAGAGCCACAGAGAGAGAGACAGAGGACACAGAGAGAGACAAAGAGAGACACAGTAGAGAGACACAGAGGAGACAACAGAGAGAGAGAGACACACAGAGAGAGAGATGAGAGAAAGAGAGACACACAGAGAGAGAGAGGGAGAGAGAACAGAGAGAAACAGAGAGAGACTACAGAGAGAGAGAGAAACAGAGATGAGAGAGACGAGAGACACAGAGAGAGAGGAGACAGAAGAGACACAGAGAGACAGAGAGACAAGAGAGGACAGAGAGACAAGAGAGAGAGACAAGAGAGAGAGACAAGAGGAGACAGAGAGACACAGAGAGATGAGGGACACAGAGAGAGAGAGAGGGGGGGAGAGGGGGGGGAGGAGAGAGACAGAGAGAGAGAGAGAGAGAGAAGAGAGAGAGAGAGACAGGAGAGACAAGAGAGAGAGAAGAGAGAGACAGCGAGAGACAACAGAGACAGAGAGAGAGAGAGAGAGACAGAGAGAGACACAGAGACAGAGAGATAGCGAGACAGAGAGAGACACAGAGACCAGAGAGATAGAGAGACAAGAGAGACACAGAGACAGAAGAGAGAGACAGTGAGAGGACACAGGACAGAGAAGACACAGAGGCAGAGAGACAAGAGGGAGACAAGAGAGAGATAGAGACAACAGGAGACAGAGAGAGACACAGAGACCTAGAGAGAGAGAGAGAGAAGAGACAGAGAAGAGACAGAGAGAGAGAGAGAGAGACAGAGAGAACAGAGGACAGAGAGAGAGAAAGAGAGACACAGAGAGAGACAGAGAAGACAGAGGATAGAGACAGAGAGAAGAGAGAAGAGAGAGATAGAGAGAGAGAGAGACAGAGAGAGGAAAGAGAGAGAGAGAGAGAGAGAGAGACAAGAGAGAGACAAGAGAGACAGAGAGATACATAGAAGAGACAGAGATATAAGATAGAAGATACAGAGAATAGATAGAGAGAGATAATACATAGAAGATATATACATAAAGACAGATAGATATTATAAATAGTACATAGAGACATATATATATATATATATACACACACACACACACATATATATTAATATACATATATATATATTTACACACATATGTATATTTACACACATATATATATATATATATATATATATATATATATATATATATATATATATATATATATATATATATATGTATATACTTTATATTTAGATCGTAACTAGTAGCTAGTTGCATGGAACGGTGTTCATATATAATTAAATGATAGTTACTAATCAAAATGTTGGTGATTGCAAAGGGGTTATATCTGAATATAATATTTTCAGTCAGAAGCTTATATGTAGAATATAAAAATCATTCTTTATTTTCAAGTTATTTTGAAGAACATTTAATAAAAGCATGACATGAATCAGAGTTCTGCTGTGACGTTCACACTGCCTCGTTCAAATGTATGTTTTTAGGGACTTTTCAGCTTTATTGCTCAGTTTTAAACCTTCGTTAGAAAACTAATCAAATGTAATAAGTTACATTACTTTGATTGCCTTCGATACAAACACAGACTTACTGGGAGTCGGGCATTTTATATGGACATGATTCAAACAGCAACAGGAGAATATTCTACAGTTGCTAATGGGTGTATGTGTGTGTGAGAATAAATGTGTGTGTGCATGCATATCATCTTGGTAAACATGACACTTCTTATCACTTGTATGTGCCAGAGGACGCACAATTAATGTGTAAAATCAAATGTTCCCACTTGCACCTACGCATACAAGACTACACTCCACACACACACACACACACACACACACACACACACACACACACACACACACACACACACACACTCACACTCACACTCACACTCACACTCACACTCACTCACTCACACACTGTGATGTGACTATGACTGCCAGCAATGTTGGCACTCTGCCAGGCTACAGTCACCACTTTGAGTAATTTGAATATTTAGTGTCCCATTGAGCTCTTAATTGGAGTCAATTTCACCAGCCTTGGCACGTTTGGTGCTTTAATTAATGGCGAGGCAATTTGTTTCTGCCAGGCTATCACGGGACAATCACATGAGTGGTGTGTGTGTGGAGCTGGTGGAGGTGTGTTAAACATGCACATGCAGGCACAGGCAACATTTTAGGTGGATGAGGCTTCTTAAATCAAAAGTTCAGGGGGAGAAAAAGGTCAAAATAACAACAGGCTACCTCTAAATTAGAGAACAGGTTGGTAGATACGCATCACTTTAATACCTTTTGGGTGTCAGCCAGCTCAAGCTCTAAGCATACAACTTCCTGTTCCAGCCGGCTTCGGTCGCTCGTGTGTGTATGGTGGGACGCGAGAAGACTTTGCTTCAGACCCCCTTTTTCCTGGACTCTACGGGGAGGAGAGCAAAGAATGAGTGCCTGTCTGAACTGCTGTGTGAGGAATGCAGAGTACCAAGGAACACAGTGGAAGAGAAAACGTCTGCAACAAGAACCAAATTCAACCAGATAACAGATTAGCTAAATTAAAAGAAAATGATTTGACTAGATTATGTTAAATTGTCCATGTGACATATAGTGTGCTACTGTGTGCCACTTGGCAAGCAGACTCTTAGGAGAATGAGAAAGAGGAAGAGGAGGAGGAGGGGGAGGGTGGGCGGAGGCAGATGGGAAGGGCATGAGAGGAGAGACAAGGACAGGAACCGAGATCAGCAGAGGAGAATGAGAGTTTTATAGACTCAGTTATTACTGTCTCTCCAGCTCTGACTTCATCTGAAGAATCGCCTTCTCACACTCTGCAAGGCGTTCGACCTGCTCCGTGCAGCGCTGCACAACACACACACACACACACACACACACACACAAAGGACATGTGGCTGCAGGAATGTAGCTTCACTTTGTGGAAAAATCTCAAACTAACTTTATGTCCAACTCTGTATTCAGATACATGATGAAAACACAGTTCTTATCTCTGAATGTAGTAAGTACTGGATGTATTCTAGTGTTAAAGTGTGATGAAATAATGCTCGTCGTGATGTGTAACTGTAATGTGTAGTACAGCACAATGTGTGACCTTACCTTCTGAAGCTGCTGCCGGTGTCTCAGCTGCCGGAGGAACTCCTCGTCAGCATGAGAGTGACTCTGTTGATATAGCTGTAGGTCACACTCCAACATCGCTTTCTACCACGGAGAGAGCAAGTTAAATAGGTAAAGAGAAATAAGACATGTTTTAATATTACTTGTTTTACTGGTCGGCTTTATTCTTTATTTGGATCCCCATTAGCTTGTCTCCCTGGGGTCTCCACAGAAACAATAAAAACAATTTCAAATAAAACAATAAAACAGAAAACAAGCCAAATGTAAGGATCAGAAAATAAGTGAAATGGCTTTCAAAAATTAAGGCCTTGAGAAAATTGTCACAAATGCTAATAAATATAAATAATAAATAGTAAAAACAATAACAGGATGATTTTAGTCAAATCATACACTGACGATGCATCTAAAAAAGAAACAAAAGTCACTCTTAAAGTCACAGACGGGTGCTTTTGTAATGAATTGCATTTCAACAGATTATATGCATTTTGGTTCACTAATAAATGACAATGATGCTGATGTGCCACTAGGGAAACACATAATTATGTTTTACACTCATTTGTGAATTGATTTGTTGCATCGCAGAGCAAAGAGACACACGGCCTCGACGCTCCAAACAGAGCTAACAGAACATCACCAAGTGGATCTAGTGAGAGACACTGCAATAAGATCTTAGCCATCTTCTCTTAATCACAAAGGAATATCTCTGTGGGAAGAAAAACCTTGTAGCTCATTGTGTTTTCTAAATGTATCACTACCCTCAATCTCCGTCTATTAGCGGCCGTCCTTTATATAGGCAATTTATGTAACTAATTCAAAAATAGACATCTTAATAGGAAATAAGAATTTCCACATTATAGTGAAATATTCCCCGGTCAGAATACAAATGGACTAGAAATAGAGATAGCATTAAGATACTAAAGTAAGTAACACTTCCTTTTCCATTTGTGCTCAAATATGAAATGCTTTAACTTGTGCAATCATTTTATAAGCCTTTTTATATTTTTTATTTTCTTCATCGTAGACTTTCCTGTAAACAGGGAACGGGGACATTAGTGATTTTAGGGTTAGCTGAGCCCAGAAGTGACACGAGGTAGAGAATTAGCAGGATGTGAAGCTCCATAAGAACTCCTAACCTCTTGATAGGCGCCTCACAATCAAAGTCATTATCCAGTGTAATAAAGGGCCTGAGATACAGCCATTCTTCAACAGCCTAACTCTTTTATAACCAACAGATTAAAGTTGATTGGATTAAAATGACATTCTGCCCGTCTGACCTTGGCGGCAGCAGTTAAGTTCATCCAAATTAAATTTCTCCGTAATAAAGATGATTCATTTGTTGCCTGACGTAGTAAATATAAAATAGAAAGAAAAGGGAGAAAAGATTAAGTGACACACGTCAGTGCACACATGCACACTTCTACACACACACACGTACACGTTAGTGCAGTGACACATGCACACAGAGGCCCATGCATGCCCTCAGACATCACTGATGGAGAAGGCAGGCGCCTGGGAGCTCACGGAAGAACAGAGACACACATTTGACTCAACACAAAGACCGGTACATCTAATTCAAATCCTCACGTGAGAGAACATACAAACACTATGAAGACTGAAACTCATTTTCTTGGAAGATTTGTTTGGTTTTGTTTCAGAAGTATAACCGAACACGACATCTTTAGGTTTGTTTTTGGGTCGGCCATCTTTATCGTCTGTTTTACTCTAAATGGGATCGGAATTTACAAAATGCACATCATGTATTGAAGAAGACTTAAAACGAACGATTGAGACCATAAAGTCGGAAGGAAAATGTTTACTGAGCAAGTGATCAAGTGAGAAGTCGGTTCATTTTCTCATAGACTTCTATACAGTAGGACTTCTTTTTGGAAACAGTGGAGTCGCCCCCTGCTGGCTATTTGAAGGAATGCTAGTTTTAGGCACTTCTGCGTCGGCTCACTTCTCAGACCCAGAGGTTCCCGCTGGGATGTAATCAAATCCAGTCTTAACATGTACAAGCATTGTCTATGTTTTTAGAATGTCACTATGAAACAGCCAGCTGATTAAAGGCTTTCTAACACTATAACAGAGGAGTGCCTTGTGCAAAGTTGTGTCTATGCTACATGTCTGTCCTCACCTGCTGTTTGAGTGTGTCCACTTGCTCCTGCAGGGATCCTGCCAGGCCTTTCAGATGGTCTGCTTTTTGTTGACTCTCCCTCCATAGATCCTGATTGGCCTGGAGCTCATCCGTCAACTGGTCGAGAGCCTCCTGCGAGAACTCCCATTGGCCGACCTTTTCCCGGTACCGCTGCTCCATCTCGGCTAGCTCCTCTTTCACTGAATGAGTCCCAACTTGGGCATCTCCGAGCTGACATAGCGAATGAGGAAACGGCAGAATGTTACACCTTGGTTTCACTCACAGGACTTGTTACACAAAGATTGTAGACTTCGTATATAGAATAGCCATAGAGGTGCAGGGACGCAGAGCAAGCAACATGCAACGATAGTAATGTACTGTGTTACTGTAAACTATGAACTACCTGTTGCTGTGAATACTGTAGTTCCTCTTCCAAAAGCTCCACCTGCCCTTGCACCCGGTGCACCTTCTCCATCGCTGCTGTGTACTTCTGTCTAAAAATGGCTACTGTTTCTTTCTTCTCCTGGGCTTGTAAACTGGCATCTTTCAGCTGCTCCTTGGCTCCTCGCAGCTGCTGCTGAAGAAATTCCATCTCAAGCTCCTGCTTCTCTTGCTTCCCTTCAAATGTCTCGACCTGAAAGCAAACACGGTGACATGAAGCACAAATGTTGATGAGAATAAACTTCTTCTCTTTAGCGTCAACGTTTGGTAGAGTGAGCAAAACACTTAACACTTTAAAAAGGGAGAGGAGCATTTCGACTCCCTCCCTCACGTAAAGGTGCTCTTGGGAAAACGTGCTGATCAACTGCCAAATGTGGAGAGTTACTGATCGAATGTGTTGCAAGTTACGAACAAATAAAGCAGAAATGCTACATGTTACATGTTACTTCTTAGTGACTAAATGTGCCTGAAGAAAATAAAAAATAAATAGACGTATGCTAGTTTTCCTAACATGGTGCAATATGCTGCCCGACAGTAACCTCGCTCATAATGACAGGGGAACCCAGGAAGTGAAACCAGGCTTAATCCCGGTGTTACACAAGGAATCCTACCGTAGCTCACCTTTCAAGGGGGAGAGGTTGACAAAGTTAAACCCGCTCTAACACTCATCTTGAGTTCATCCACGTTAATCCCGCTGTAATCTGGATCAGAACATGAGGGTTTACAACTAATGACAGCCAACTAGTTAGATTTCAGCGGTTCACCGCAGTTTGGTTTAACCAGGGATTAGCCGGGCCCATGGAGGACTAACACTGGGTGGAAAGCAGCATGACTGGGTACCAAAGTTGCTCATGCAAAGGAAAGAGACACAAACCAGAGGAGAGGATGGAGCGGCATCATCAACTTCCATTCTCTGTTTCAGAGTTAAAAGCGGAACAACCTGTGTAGGTGTGTGTGAACTGTTTAAAACCCTCGACACATTCCATATACACTTGACTTTACTCAAGTGTGATAGTGAATGTTTTACCCATGGTTAACCAAGGTAAATTTAATATAATATGTACAACTTCACCCATGTAAATGTTCACATCGCTTCCCAGTCTCCACTCTCCTACAGTCCAAACACTGATGCTAGATTTATCATTTAATTTCTAGTCGCTGGATGAAAGGCCTTGTAACGAGGCTTAAATTGGAACACCATGGCTTTCTTGTGACCATAATCAGGAACTTGTGCTTTGTGGAAACAAACAGCCTTCATTAAACATGATAGAAAACACATCGCTTTGACCCTCATTTAGCCTGCCATTTGAGTATTCATGGCTGTCACATGACTACCAAGATGCCCCTCGGTTGATAATAACTTTATTCTCCTCTTCCTCTTTCTCTGTCTGTATATATGTTTGTGTCCAATTGGATGTGATAGGTTGACAAACAGAGGGGTCATCTTGTCTTATTTGGTAATTCAGATGATGTACATGAGGATGTATGGAAGCTGACTGCTAAATGAAGCTTGTCAGCTGTAAACGGCTCAGTTTGTTGTTCTTGGAATGGCGAAGGACTTTGACTACTTGATTGTCTACTGTGATTTAGATCACTCGCAGTCAGACATGTGATTTGTTCTTTTCATGTTTTCCACTGGATTAACACCAGATTGTTTTGCTGTAGGATCGCGGCTCAAACGTAGAGACTTCTCTTCTCTATGTGCTGCTGACTTAAGTGTCCTTGAGCTTCATGACCTCCGACTCCCGGTCCCTCCGCCCGCTCTGTATTTAGCTGAGCGCAGAGTTGTTCCGCTTCAATCGGCTGTGAAGCCCGACACTCTTCTGGCTCCAGCGTTCCGCATCAACCTTGTGAGCCTGTTTCACAGCTTCCGAGTCAGAGTTCAACTGATCTATAGATCCTCCTGTGGAGGAGATGGAGATGAGCAAAAGGTGAAGGGGAGAAGAGAGAATTCTTCCGTACCTGTTGCTGACCATCACGCAGCTGATCATGTAGCTGCTGCTGTTCTTTCTCCTTCTGGTCTATAAGGCGCTCCATATCTCTGACCCTCTCGCTTAACTGAGACATCTCTTCATGGTGTCCTCTGACCTCGCGCTTCAAGTGTCTAACCTCACCTTCCAGCGCTGCCACCTAAGCAAGAAGAACGAGGAAAAGGATGGAAATGGAATACATTTATGTAGGCATACAAAGCACACAAAGGCAGAAAAGACAGCGAGGGGGCGGCAGTAGCCTAGAAATGAGGGAATCGGGCTTGAGTCAGAGAGTTTCCCAGTTTAGTCTCAGGACCAGTTGGGAAAATGTGGGCACAGCAGACATGAATGAGTAACGATTCCCTTTTCCTTAGCTCCAACTTTCGAGGAGCCTTTGAGCAAAGTGCTAACCCTCCCACTGCTCTAATGGAGCTGCTCAGTAACTGCAGAAGACTGTTGCTGGTTTGGGCACTTCCCTTGAGTAGATGTGTTCAACTCTGTGGGTGTAAAACAGGTCATTGCTGGATAAAAAAACCACAGGGGTGCTCACTCAACCTAGCCTCGGCATATGAAAGGAAAAAACAAAAAATAGTAAGACAGGTTTAAAACCCTTGTAGTACCTAGAATTGAATACAAGCCCTGAGACAAATGTAAAACCCATAAAGAGAGAGAAATCTGAAAGTCCTACAAATTCCAAATTGTGCAAAAAATATGCCAGAATTGCAATCGTATAACCTGAAAACATAATCAACACTTTTCAATAATCAGAAAGCAGATGCCAAGGAAATACAGCCGTAGTAGCCCTGGTGAGGATGGAAATAGATGGAAATGATAGGAAAAATGCAAATCAACATACAGACACAAAGAAGCCACCACACACACACCTGTTCCTGTTTCCTCTCGTGCTTTTGTTCAGCCGTCTTCATTTCAGCTCTTAACTGCAGAATGAACTGATCTCTGCTCCGAACCTGAACACGCAGAGAAAAATACATTTTAGTCCATCATGTACCTTTAGTAGTTAAATATTTAGTTAACAACATATGATTTTGCTCTGACACATGCACACGCACACGCGCACACACACACACACACACACACACACACACACACACACACACACACACACACACACACACACACACACACACACACACACACACACACACACACACACACACACACACACAGAGAGATGGACCTCCAGGTGCAAGGTGTGGAGTTTCTCATGGCTCACAGCCAAGTCAGCCTCCAGTCTGTCTTTGGTCTGGTTGAGGTGGACACACTCTCTGCTCCGGTCGTCCATCTTGGCTCTCAGCTCGTCCCTCTCCTCGCAGACTTCCCCCGAAGCCTTCTCTCTTTGGACCAACTGGAAAATATGCAATAAAACTGAGTCATAAAATATTTTACAACACCCTTATTAGGACAACGAAAAAATGTCTCTTCAATGTAAAAAAAGGAAGTAATGAAATAATAATTGTAGGATCACAAAACCCACTCAACATTATCTAATATGCAATACACGAAAAAGCATAATTAAATAGATTTTAATTTTAATTCAATTATCAAATAAAAATGACAGTAACTATTTATTTCATTTCTCGTAACGCAGTTAACATTAATATGAATCACGAGCATTCAAATTTCAATCAGTTTGGTAAATAATGAAGCTGTTGTTTTTACCTCCTTCTGACATTCAGAGTGCCGCTTCTTCCTCTCCGTCAGCTGCTTCACCAGCACGCTCATCTTAATCTCCCTCCTCTGAATCTGGGAAACAGAAACACATTTCTCACCGTTAAGATAGTTGGACGACGCTTCTCTTTTATGACGCTCTTCCTGATGACATTTGGACGATGAAACATTATGTCAAGTATCATATCTCCCCCAATCATTGGCAACTCAAGCCCTTTCTCAGAACGCCGGCAGACTTAGCTCATTGTTTACAAAACTTGGGATAAAATGTTGCAGTCTTGTTTTCATATTTATCTTTGAGGTAAGGCTGGTGGTGGGAGGATGAAGCTACACACACAGAAACAGTTGTTTATGCTTCTCTTAAGTATACAGCGTTTGTTTGACTGTTGCTTGTTTGTCTGTTTCCTTGGTGACCTTCCCTAATTACCTACTTCAGTTCATTGCCAAATGTGTGTGTGTGTGTGTGTGTGTGTGTGTGTGTGTGTGTGTGTGTGTGTGTGTGTGTGTGTGTGTGTGTGTGTGTGTGTGTGGGTGTGTGTGGGTGGGTGTAATGCCTCACAAGTTCACTGGGGAAATGTTTCAGACTTCTCGGCCCGTGTCTTTGTTGAGGTCAGTCAGAATGTCCAGGTATCCTGAGTTTGGTTCCTGATGTTTTTGCCGACTACATTTGTTGTTTCAAAAGGTTTTCCAGTTAAACATTTACATGTTAAAAGCAGGTAAACTCCACATAAGTAGCAACTCCTTTGTGTGGGAGGTAAAGACTGGACTGCTGTAATATACTTATTAACTCATTTCCTGCATATACAGAATAACATGGGGATGAGACCACAGCCTTGTAAACAGATATTATAACCAATATTACTAATAAAAAATATTTTTACATGTCTACTTTGCACTGTACATTCATGACTGGTATACACATTTGATGCATTTCCACTTATATATATATATATATATATATATATATATATATATATATATATATATATATATATATATATACACACACACACACACTTTATATACACACAGTCCTTCATGCCAAACTGACTCTGCTTCTCCATCCCTCCCCACCTTCTGTACGTCCTGCGTGATCCAGGGATTGTTTTGACCAGAGTTGAGGGCTCGTTTGTAACTGTCCTGGGGGATTGATGGAGTTAACTTGGCTCTTTGACCTCTCACCTCTGGCTGTCAGCAGCCAGGCCCGCTAAACACACTAAACCTGAGCTACGGCAAGGGGAAGGGAGAAAAAAAACCTGCAAACACACTGCCATGCACGGAGCAGCTAAATCACAACTGAGTGCTCATGTAAACACACAGACTCGTTGAAATAGGTAGAACCCCGGACGGGAATAGTGTCGCTAGTGTGATGCATTCCATGGAAATGAATCTGCAGACACGAAATAATGACCAGAGCATTCATTCAAAGCTACAAACACCAGTCATTCCACTGACCCGGAGCAAACACTTACTTCCTGCCCATTTTTAAATCTTAACTTGATTTATCTTTGAGTGTGTGTGCATGTGTGTGTGTGTGTGTGTGTGTGCCAATTCCCAATGAGAACGTGTGATAGGCAAAATAGATGTTGATAAACACCGGCGGATGTTGTGTCAAAACAGACAACTTGTCAAAACGACACGCTAACTAGGTCAATCACAAAGTTTAAGGAGAAACTTTGGAGTGGAGCTTTGGTTTATGCATATCTCTACGTGGATGTCTACGCGCGTGTGATAAGCTTCTGAACGAATCTGCGGGAGGGGACCTCCAATATCGAAGGTATTTTTAAATCAATGAGCTCTTAAGTGTATCTCAGTCTCAATGTGTTCACACATTCGCACGCACACAACACTCAGCGCAGACAGAATCCCTACTGACAGGCAATGACAAGATAAAGAGAGGGAGAAATAAGGGGGGAGAGGACGACAGGAGGGGGAGAAATAATATTTGAACAGTTGGGGGTGGGGGGGTGGTGACGGGGGATGAAAGGGAGAAGTGGCAAGGCAAGAAAAGAAATGAGCAATAAGAGAGATCAAGAGAGAAAGCAGGGAGAGAGAAGTCAGTAAGCTATTCTGATGGTTGTAAAGCACCGTGAGCAGGACCGATGTTTGTCCAAGTCCAACCTTGAAGGCTTCGACAACCTTCCACAACCCTCTTACCTTACACATCTCTTTCTGTCTCCTTTCACTTTCGTTTGCCAGCCGCCCTTGCCCATTTTCAAATGATATGCGATTTGAATTATTATATCCAATGCGCTTTACAGAAGAACTATGAGTGCATACTTTTCAAAACTGGAGTCCCAGCGGGGAAGCTGGAGACACACTGAGCTGGAGTGTTAACAGTAAATAAAGTGATTGGACGCATTGAACTAACACACATCTTGTTTTCATGCTGCATCTTATATGCACATAGAATTAAAAATGAGCAACACAACAAACACGCTGCAGCAAAACGGAACAAAGAAAAAGCTCAATGCTTCCAGTATTTCTTTCTCACAATGATCTGAGTCAATGAGCCTCACATATAAAGTCCCTAACCTCACAATGACGCCGTTTGTGTGTGAAAACTGCAAAAAACAAAACTGAGATGCAATGACGACAATTACATTTGATGGCTATAACTTTCCTTATAATCTTACGGCCACAGCCGAGTCTGTTGGGAATTAAAACCTCTACCCACAGGATCACAGGCGATCTCCCCTTATCTCAACGCTCCTTCCTCCCGACATCCTGCAACCTCTCTCTCCATTTTTCCAAAGTTTCTCACACTAAATCCATCCATCTCCTCCCTCCCCTTCCTCCCCTCCCTCCTGTGTACATTTACGACCTGAACATTTAAAAGAGGAGCCTCCAGAGAACCGTGCAACTAAGTGACTCTAGGTTCTGAGATGAAGCGGATCATCTCCGAGACAAAGCCCCTTGTCATGTTAATGGCTTCACTACTTTCAAGTTCCTCAGTGGGGGAGTTTGGAACAGCATAACGCTTTAACCACATGTTAAAACGACAGCAAGATGTGGCCGTTTGCATGATGATAATGTGTGTGAAGTTAGTGAGATGGAGAGAACTACAAATAGAGATGGAGAGAGCACATTGAATTGGATGCAAATACATAAAGAATAAGAGATTCAAAAACCACAAACATCTGTTTTTATTTAGTGAATTTCCCCCTTTTGTCTTTTTTTGTTGTTTTTCACGCCAGAAACAATCAAGTGGACTGTACATGTTCTGGATATCAACATCCATGTTTAGTCAAGTGTTATTTAAATGTTCCAATCAAGAGAGATATCATGGGAACAAATTAAATACAGAAAGATGTTTGCATTGATTTCTATAACCCCGCTGAACTCCAGTCAGAGCTTCCTCTCCTCTATCGCTACTTTAAAAGACTTTCAGTGAATTAGAAATGAAAAGTGAGTGGACTACTCGTCCTCCACAGAGCAGGCAAACTGTGTTCCTATTCTTCTGAGCAAAAGGAGCCTAAGTGAGAGGCGGAGAGAATCAGCAGAGTACATTTCAGATGAAGGAGAGGGTGTTGACAGTATTTGTTCAGCTGTGCTAATGTGACATTTAGCGCTGCACAAGAAAATACTTAACACAAAAGTTCTCCCAGTTTCACTTACAGTCTATTCAAGAGGGAGCGCACACACTCTCTCTCTTGCTACCACTGACCATACAATAATGGAGTGAAGTGTGCATGAGTGAATGCAATGCTATGAGTGTGTGTGTGAGAGCGAGCTTGTAATAGATCAGAGAAGGAGCAGTTTTGGGGCATAAAGCAGGGCCAGATGTGGAGCAGAAACCAGATCCCTGGACAGAGTGAAACGGTTGACTTAACCAATCTAAACACGAACGGCACAAGCTCACACACACACACACATATACAGTGCACATGCATACATGTAGTACAGCTGATTACATACACCGTGCACCCACAACAACACACTCTTACTTTAGGTGTACAGTAGTCTTCCATCGAGCAGGAGGACAACTGAAGGGGTCAGAGATATGCTCAAAATCTTTAATTAAAATATGTTATTTGAACAAAGCCCATTTCATGTCCTATAACATGAGCGACAGAAGATGTAGAGTTATAAGTGAGCAATCTATAAAGTGTGCTACTGTTGTAACAATAGCCTCAGTGATAGCCAACAAAAGCCTGACCCTTCCACTAACCCCAGAAATATTCTGAAGTAAGTCATTGAAGAGCACGTGCTGAATCTCGTCTGCTGCTTTACCTTTTCTTTCTTTTGCAAATCCAAGCCCTTAAAATTCACAGATGGCTTAGTAAAAAATATCTTTCCAGCCTGGTTATTTGAAGGTTAAATAAAAACCACTGAGCGCTAACATATGCCTTTGGTATATCACAGAAACGGCAGAGCATAAAAAAAAAAAGTCTAACAAGCAATATACCATATGAACATGTGATTTGTTGAGTTTGACTGTAGTTCCAGCCGAGGGAAAGTCAGATTTCTGCAGAACAATCCAAATTTATATCAAGTTCGACTTTGTCAAAAAGTGTGTGTTTTTAATAAGGCTCTAAATATCAGAACATCCCATTACCCATTATCTAAAACCTTATTATCAGCACCATTGTAGAAATAGACAATGCCTGTCACAGTGAATATTACATTTGAAAATTGAATATTTAAATGAATCCCTCACCTGCGCGACCCTTCTTATCAGCCCCATTGTGGGAAAAGACAATGCATTACATTAAAGTGAATATTATATTCCCTCTCCATGCTGTGGAAATGACGTATTTTCAGTTGAACCATTTCTTCCTGACATTGTCCACGTTGTGCACAAAATGTTTCTTGACCTTGTGAGGTAAAAAGAACTTGCTGATAAAGTATCAACAACACGGAAGTCAAATGTGCTTCTGACATGAGCCACAATAAAACGTCAGAGTCGGACGAGCAGTGGTTTTGCACGAATTTCTGAGTCAACATTTGAACGAAGACCTTGAGGAAGAATCGTTACCTTCTTCTCAGCAGTGTGACGCACGTGCGTTAGCTCCTGCTGCAGATGCTCCATCGCTTTGTCGGCATGGTGCAAGCGGTCTTGGATCTGCTGCCTCTGCTGTCTTTCCGTGTCCAGGCCGCTCTGGGTCTGATCCAGAGTTTCACAGATGTCACTCAACTGAGGGCAGACAGATGAAGAATAAGTACAGTATGTCTGGTTTGAACCTCCTGCAAAGGCTGAGATAGGGTCAGTCGCAGTCAGCGGTAGTGAGAGCTGAGGCACACAAGGAGAAGAATGTGGAACCGTTACAACAAGATACAAGCAGGAGAAGGACGCGACGGTATAATTTAGGTACGTTTGCCTCCACTCGGTCTCCATGGCAGTGAAAAGGAACATCGTAAAGGCTTTGTGCCAGGCAGGGGAACCCTACAGTTACTGCTTTGACTCAGGACAAATACAACGGCTTGACTACACGTCATAAAGTCGTAGGAGTACTTCTTAAACCTTCGGACAAGGCTCGCTGGGAGAAGTGGTCCTTTTTCTACGTGCTCCACATCAGACAAAAGGAAATAATAGTTATTGTTAGCAAGAGTTCTTGCAACTGAATTAATGCTAACAATCTCATGTACACACACTTCCTGGAAGGACGGACAGAACCAGATTCAAATGGGTGAAGTATAAATAGCTCTGTACTGTATGCACGAAACACATCCTGATGAACAGCACCGTGCACTGTGAGACCGTGCACTGTGAGGCCGTGCACTGTGAGGCCGTGCACTCTGAGGCCGTGCACTGTGAGACCGAGCACTGTGAGGCCGTGCACTGTGAGGCCGTGCACTGTGAGACCGTGCACTGTGAGGCCGTGCACTGTGAAGCCGTGCACTGTGAGGCCGTGCACTGTGAGACCGTGCACTGTGAGACCGAGCACTGTGAGACCGTGCACTGTGAGACTGGTCACTGTGAGGCCGTGCACTGTGAGACCGTGCACTGTGAGACCGTGCACTGTGAGACTGGTCACTGTGAGGCCGTGCACTGTGAGGCCGTGCACTGTGAGACTCTGTACGCTGAAGTCTTTTAAATATTAAGGTTTTAGTGAAAATGCATATATCTGGGAGGTAGTGAATGGACGACTTCGTTAACGGATGTTTTGATACTTCACCTCAATTAATCTAGAACCTTCTCAGTGTTTTGGATTCTTAGTTCACTGTGGAGGCACGCCATCAAAACAACATTCTCTTCACGGATTCAAGGTAACACGGAGATGAGAAATTGTTATACAAATGATCTTCGGGTGAAGTATTTCTTTAATTGCGCACTCTGTATTAATGTGGTCTCTGATACAGACAGTAAAACCATTGAGATACACACAGCGACATTAAGTTAGTGTTAGAAAAGTAAGAGTATAAAGTCAGCATCTACGAGAGTCTTTCAAGTGTTCCCTAAGTCAAGTAATAGGCTTTATGTTGAATATACTTTATTTAGTTGGCTGCCGGGCACCGCCGCCACTAACACACTAGCAGATGAATGACTTGGCTTGGTCAAGGACACAGTAAATGGGTTAATTTAAGCTTAAAACACATCACCGCCACGCTCCACACTAATACACCTAGAGGGGCGACAAGAGGAGGGAAAGAAGGAGAGAGAAAGAAATACAGTGGGAGTGAGACATAGAGAGGGAGGACATTATAAGAAAGAGAGGAAAAGGACTACGGGAGAAACCTAAAGGCCATTCCATTCATCACGCGTATGACTCTTTAATGTTCCCATACGTTACCAGTGGTTCTCATTGGTGCAAGGGCGAGACTGGACAAGAGAGATGCGAGAGGACAAGAAAGACAAGAAAAGCAAGAAAGATGAATAAAATAAAAAGCAAAACATTTAACCCCTCCTCCGCTCGTGCTCCCTCTCTTGGCTAAGAGATCTTCACACAAACACGGTTCTTTATTGTACAACGAGCCCAACCCTCTGCGGAGCTAAGATGGTGGCGATGAGTTATTAAATATGGAGAGAGGGCAAGAGGGGGAAGGCGGAGGAGGAGGGGAAAAAGGACGGATGATTAACTGTGAAGGAAGTAAAAAAAAAATGAGGAGAATTCCCCGATGTACCGGACTGGATTTGATTTAGAGGAAGGTTGCCCTCCTGCGCAGCGAGAGGGAGTGCGTTACCTACTTTGCTCCGCAGTGAAGCCCGGCTTTCTTTGAGCTGTGCGTTGTCTCGGACCAGCTGTTGTGTGTGTTTCTCTTTTACAGACACGGTTCCCTTCAGAGAGTCCTGTGTGGCTCGCAGAGAGACCACATCCTGGTCCAGGAGCTTCACATGCTGCTCCCTCTCTTTCATCTGACACACACATACACACACAGACAGAGCAGATACTGTATATAAGCACATACACTGATACTGCAGCCTGTAGCTTTTACCTACCTTGTGTGTACGAATGGCGATAAAAACACTCAATAAGTTTATCATAGCAAATTCCCGTTATTAGAATAATTGTGAATATTCTCAAATAAGTCACATAGAAAGGTTTTCTAGATCGCCATCATGGTAGAGGAGTGAAAAATAGAGCCAGGTTATAAATAATGCATTAATTATCATGTAAGAAATAACATCCCACGCCTACTCAGAAGCATACTTCCATGAAGTCTAAATAAATGTCGAGATAAGCCCGTTTTAATATTTTAGTTTCATGTCAAAGTTAATCGCTTCTTTTATACAGTTTATGTTATGCTTAGGTACTTTTAAATATTTAAGCTGGTTACACTTCTACACAGCTTGTTCAGTGACCATTCAAAGAGTTGTTAACATTAGAAACATTTGGTTAAGTACAAGAAAACATCTTCAGCCAAACATCTGTGTAATAGTCTCCCGTGTGCAGCAGAGGGAAGTCTGTCCAGCCATGTTGTTGGCTGATGTGCTGAACATTATTCCATGAGAGAAACTACAACTTCATCACGTTTCGTGTGAGGTCCAGGAGTCTTGTAATGTGATATTTATATTAGCCTTTAAAACTGACACTGATCATCATCTCATCATCAAACGCAATCATTTAACTCATCAGCAGTAATATTGATGTAAAACTACAACAAAGTAACTGCTGCTGTGTGTTAATGCACATGCATCAGTCCTTGAGTAGTTATTGGGGGAAAGAGACTTTCTAAGGAAGCAGACAGCGGTTGAACTCCTCACCCCGTGCATGAATGTGTGTGTGTGTGTGTGTGTGGGCCTGTGGTTCAGAACCCCTCGCCAAATCAAAAGCCCCTTTTCATTAGCACTGCGCTAAACGAGTCCTGTGTTAGATTAGTAAGGAGGCTCCGTAGACAGTCAACACACACACAAACACACACATTTACACATGCATGCGCATTACGGCTGTGTATTAGCAAGAATCTGCCGGTGCGTATCATGACACGGGGGTTACGAGTCAACATATCGCGATATATTGTGATTCTGTAAGAAAGGAAAACTGTTATAGTTCAATAAAGAACAGAAGTGTATCGACGTTTTCTCTCACCACTAACGCGCATTCACAGATTATTTAAGATTTATGAGACAGGAAGACCACATCAAGATATTGCCACACACACACACACACACACACACACACACACACACACACACACACACACACACACACACCGTATCCTTCTCAACTTCAGATCTCTCTCAAGCACATGGTGGTTCCGTCTTGGCACAGACACAGCCCACCTCTGCCTCCTCTCCACACTATGCAGTATATATATCATCCCACCTATTGTAGCAGCGAGCTAAAGGTGATCTTTTATGCAGTTAACTCATCTAGAGCACGGCTAATGGATGGTAACAATTATAAGCAATGGGGCAGCCAGTACTGCGACACTGAATTAAAATGACTCTTTCATCTGGATATTCCACCAAGTTCAGTGTGACTGTTGGGAAATAAAATAAGTTTCACAAAACTGAGACGATAAGTGTGAATTTCAGCGCTTCAGCCAAGTTCAACTCATTACATAGGTGGGCAGAAGTGCTCGTTCTTTATGTTAACACGTCTATAGTGCAAGAGGGACTTTAGGTGAATCCTAATACTGTAACACTCTCACTGTACTCCCCTCTGACTGTGATTCAGGTCAATGTTTCATAAGAAATAGACGTTATATTCAGTATTTACATATTAAAAACTTTAAGATTTTCTTTTTTTTAAGGTAGACAGGAAAGGGGGAGAGGGGAGGGGGCGACATGCAGCAAAGGGCCACAGGTCGTATTCAAACCCGGATCTGTAACATTGAACATGTTGTTTTTTTAAAGTTTATATAGCAATATACTCTGGTTGTGGTTACCTAGAAGTTATTTCTGTAAAGAATGAAAGTGTAACAGAATCATTTACAGTATTTTTGCTCAAATGAAAGCCACGAGAGACGCCTCAGACGCTCGTTCACATGTACCAGCAAAACCCCAATTAGGCATTTTCAGAAATGGAATACTTTTTGTCAAACACCCAGCCTGGATTCTCTTGGGGCAAAGTTGTCATGGGGAACGTTTTATTAGCAGCGGTCACTATTGTGTTGCTACATGTTAAATTAATGATGATAATCTGTAACTTCTTGCAATTGTAGTCCGTCATGTTCAGATAATAAAAGTAACAAAACACTAGCAGTTCTGTTATTTAATGATCTACAAAAAAACACTTTTGCTTCCATCATTTATTCTAATTTCTTATGAATTTATAATCCTCAAATATTCATAAAGTATATTGGATTTTCCTAACCCCCCCACCCCCCTGTATGGTCACTGCTATCTATCCATGAGGCAGCTTGTTAAAGATCACAATGACTGTCAGAAATCCCTCCTACAGCCCAAGGTCTTTACGCCTCTGACTTTCAGAACTCCCTCATATTGTTACATAATGAATACATTACGGAGACTTTTCTCATCTGCAAATCTGCCCACCATCAGAGATGATTAAAAGTTCCCATGTGGTCCGTGTACAGTCTTAATTCTCCAGTGGAGGAGGAGAGGACCTTGGCTGGAAGTCCTGACGAAAGAATATCAGATTTGTGATTTTATTTCAAATTAGTGCTTAAGCCTTGGACTTTCATATTAGGAGAGTCCCTATTGAGATCTGATCAAGTCTCATTACTTTAGCAATTAAGGGTTCACCCCTGTGGTCCTCCCCTCAGCTCCTGCCCCCCCCCGCCTTCCTCCTGCTTGTCCTCCTCCTGTCTCTTTTCTTTTATTCTCCCTTCCTAGCCATCATATGTTTTTGCCACCGAGGCGGAGGAGAGGAGAAAGGGAGAACGGCTTGTGCAAATCCTTGATTGGCCAAAGTCTATCCTCCATCTAGGATTACGAATAGAAATGGAATATTTGAGGACAAAGGAAGGAGGGGTGAGATGGGAAGAGACAAAAAAAAGAGAGAAAGAGAGAGAGAGAGAGAGAGAGAGAGAGAGAGAGAGAGAGAGAGAGAGAGAGAGAGAGGCTAATATAATTGAATTAAAAAGATGGAGCGGGGCCATTTCTAAGCAGGTGGGAGTGTGGAGTGAGAAAGAGCAGGCGAGATATTAACTTCTAATAAAAGAGAGATTAGAAAGTGGCTAGGAGGACTGCTCTGTCTTTACCTGTGGGAGTGACGGCCCCCACATAACCTTTCACAGCAATATGCACACTGATATTGGCCGCCAAATTCTGAGCATACCACACACAGACACATATACACAAGCATCCATGCGCATAGCGCTGTCTATGCACCCAGAAGAACCGCACATACAGTACACACACATATGTATGTGACATTTGAGGAGACACACACACACACACACACAGTCATGAGTGTAGTGTGACAGCAATGCATTATCAGCTCTCATTCACTGATCCAACAGGCGGCAGCCATCAGATAATGAAGACGCAGCTCTTTGGGAAGCTGCTGCTATACAGACAATTAATTAACTAATTGGTCTAACGAGCTCGTTAAAGGCGTGCTTTTTTGGCAGCCGGTGTGAATACATTAACAAGGCTAATTCAATTAAACAGGCGCAGATTTCACAGCTGCCTCTCTCAGGGGCACACACACACACACACACACACACACACACACACACACACACACACACACACACACACACACACACACACCATTGCTACAGGTGTTGTGTACATGTTTGCTCCATTTGAATAGGATGTCTTTCTCAGCGAAACGTTGGCATTCGATCAAAAAGCATAATGATATGCATATCATGCAGCGGCGTGTACTTGTGTGTTGTTTGTGTGTACTTCAGTCGGAGCCTGTGCCTCAATGAGCCGGTGTGCCTTTGAATCAAAAGTACAGCTCAATAGGCTCGAGCAGCTTTGGTAATCTGTATAATTGAAAGGGAATAAAACAAGTGGGTGGAAAGATAATTGAAGCGCTATGATAGCAGATTTAAATTAGCTAACAGGGGGTCAACCAATAATGTTAGCAAAAGCTTCACAATGCAATACAATTCTTAATTTGCTCCGAAGCTTTTCAAAATGATACATGAAAGCGTGTTTGACAAAACAAAGCAGCAATAATGATTTCTCCAGTCTGAAAACAGGATTATTTGTTTCCCCGACACTCGCAGTCCCACCTCTTGTCTCGCTGCAGTCAGATCTTCAGTCAGCTGGTTAATTCTTGCCTCTTTCTCCTCCACCTTTCTCTCAAATCGTGCGCCAAGCTCGCCCCTCAGAGACACCATTTTGGCCTCGGCCTGGAACACAGTCAGGGGTTCATATTCATTCACTGTCATCAGCTGTAGACAAAGCTGTGGCGTGTGTGTGTGTATCATCATAAGGGGACGAAATCCCAATAAAAAACGACAGATTATACGAAGATTGTTACCATGATTGGATTTTCTCACTCTGCAAACAATACAGATATTGCCCATACACACACACACACACACACACAGTATGGATGGACAGTATGGATGTGCGTGTGCGTGTGTGTGTGTAAATGTATAGGCATAATGATTTGGTGGGTTTGGTTTGTTATGGCAGCAGCTCCAGTAGAAGCTCCCTCATAGGCCGACCGAAGCGCTGAGGTCGGTGGTTAGCTAAACTCCCAAGGAGATGATACCACTGATTAATTTCCTCCGTCTTCATCTCCTCCACCCCCTCCCCCATTCATAAGTCCACCTTCTCTCCCTTCCCCCCCCCCCCCCCAGCCCCTTCAGCCACTGCTGAATATTAAATCAGTCCCTTTTTTTAATTTCCAGATAACCAAGGTTCATTTTTCTCCAAGTGTCGGATAGCCATGACGTGGTGTAGCAGCGTATATATTAGGGATGGCTGATGCGAGTTATTGTTAATATTATCTTTTATCCATTTACCGCCCGTTTGTCCTACTGTACACTATGCATGGCTAAATCATTACCTCCACGTGTGGTACAAATATCGAATGACACCATTAGTAATTTGCAGTGAAATTTCCTATCTTGACAGTTAAACATGCTCATGTTACCGTCTCAAGAGCCAAACAGCACAAGTTTCTGTTTCACCAGAGCATAAATATTGCCTGTGGTGTTTTGTGTAGTTCTTTGTTTCCTGCTAGTTCATAATGAAGTCTGTGTTTGAGTGTATATGTATGTTTGTGTGTACACGTTGGCCAGGGAGACGGCGAAGAGGGATAAATCTATACAGCTGTAGTGTGTTTTATAGCGATTTTGATTTTTGCCACTACCACTTAGAGGCTGATGTTAAAGAGGGAACTGACACACACAGAAGAAAAACACAAGCAATCCTGAGAGCAATCCTGCAGTTCGTACTATATATATATATTTTTAGGGCTGAACAATTAATCGCAATTTCAATGAAATCACAATATGGCCGACTGCAATCTTCAAATGCAGGAGGCGCAGGAATTGTTAAGGGCGGAATGTGTGTCCAAATACGTTTTTTAATAAAATATTGTCGTGCTACACATCATATTAAACAGGCTTAAGAAAACATATTTGTTTGGTGCATACCCACAAAAAACACACCATAATTATTTTAATATGTTTTTCAATGAGAATAATAATGTCAAAACCATTATGCCCTCTACTATTGCAAAATCAGTCAAAAATAATCGTAATTAGAATTTATTTATTTTCTCGCTCAGCCAAATAAATGTGTGCGCATATGTTTATAAACACAGGTTTATATATATATATAACTAAATAAAAACATACAATATATATATATAAAAATATATATATATATATATAAATATAAATATATAAACATATAAAATAAATAAACATATAAAATATATATATTTATTTATATATATAAACATGTAAAATATATATATAAATACATATATATATTTTATATCTTTATATATATATAGATCATCTATATCTAAACCTGTGTTTATAAACATAATCTCACACACACACACACACACACACACACACACACACACACACACACACACACACACACACACACACACTCACACACACACACACACCATGGGTGTCATCACTCAATGTCCCAGCTGCAAATGAAATCTCATTCTCTCTAACAATCTGACTGGCCCACTCTGAAATATCTCTCTGTAACCCGACCCCCCCACACACACACACACTTATTCTGGGTCTTTTCTAAATCACACCGTATTTCTCTTTACCAATCTGCACACCTGCCTTTACTTTATCCTTATCCAAAACACATGCTGACCAGAAACCATCACACACACACAACCTGTGTGTGCTCATTTGTGTTTTTGTCAGTGTGAACACATATTTATTTACCCACACATTTGCACACAAGTTAACACTTTGCTATCCTATCATTAGGCTTTTAACAACAACAGCTGCTCTCAGGCTTTTCTTCTCTTGCATTTTTGTGCCTTCCTATCATCATATTACTCCACATCACCTGCTTGCATAGCCTGGAACCTCGCCCAGGAAACTGGGGAAGTGGGAAGTGATTTGGAAAAATGAGGGCAATAAAAAAACACAGGGATGAATGGAGAGATGTGATATAGGGTAATATGCTAACCCAATCAGCAGGCTGCTGTTTGCCGACAGTATAATCAACATATCGGCCTAATGTCATTACAGCTATATGAGAAATAATATTGCGTGAAATGATATTGTGTGGCGCGTGCACGCCTGTGTGGTGGACACATGAACGAGTTCACACGTCCAGATGTATATATCACGTAACACTTTCCTGGCACAGACAGGCCTGAACACACACACGATGACGCACAGATGCAAAATCCTGCATGCATGCACACACTGAAAAATAAATACTATGCATATTACACTACTCAGGCTATTCCTGTGTAAAGACCTTCAGTTTTGTTTTCCTTATAATGTCAAAGAAAGAAAGAAAGTGCCATTAAGATGAGATGATTCCACTTGTTCAGGACGATTAATTGATTGATTACTTTATGATTAATATTGATTCGATTAATTTGAAAAAGTGCTATTATTTTACCCCAATGACAATTTATTTAATTTGTTTCAAGATAAAATTTTAAGAAGTAAACTAGATTTATTTTAAAGGGTTATTGGTTAGATCAGTTCAAATCGATATTTTTCACTATGTGCACGCACGCACACACACACAGACATCTGCCTTTTTCTCATACACACAGACTACCCACTGGCTCTGACACAAGAGGATAATAGTTAGTGTGTGGCTTCCATATCCTGGATGCATGAGGCCGCTGATGGCCTCTATTGATGGACACTGGCGTGAAGCCATCACTCAAGTTATGGAGCTTTAATTGGAGACAGCATAAAAACGATAAACCAAGAAACATGCATGGCTGAACAGCCCAATGTAAACCATTAATCATAGCGCAGGCAAAGACAAGTGGCCGCCACATGCACACGTACACATATGCACACGCGCAAGAGGCTGCACACAGCTGCAGAAGCACACACCCCCTGCCCTTGCACCACACACCTTTCATTTGTGTGCATATTTGCGCTCACACACACACACACTGAGCGTGGAAGAGACAAGTGTCGCAGTCACATATTCTCATGATAGATGACCCATTTAACTTTGATTTCTGAGAGAAATGAGCTCGCCAGCGATACAGGGTTACCACACACACATACTTACTCATTCATAATACCCACACATAGATGCTATACATGGGCTACATACTGTATATGAACTAACAGTATTTCATTTAGTTTATATGTAAATAACAGCTTGCATTATTTTGCAGACACATGTATTCATGCCCTCTCTCCCGCTCTATCCCGTGTTGGCGCACACACGGCGCCTACTTATTTGCATGAGAAGGGTTATAATATGGGGATGATTTGTGATGCAAGCAATCAGAAGTGAAGTAATTCATCAGTGGCGGTGTCTAACACACATCTCCACAGGTCATAAATACATATCTACACCCACATAAGCATACACCTGCTTGTAAAATCTGCACCATCCCACAGAGGAGAGGATAAATCAGTAAAAAGTTGGCATGAAGGGAAGACCATTAATAACACAAACTGACACGAATGTGCTCACACACATCGCACGCTCCACAATTACTTGGATAAAAAAAAAAAAACTGACATGATATGTTTTAGGAAAGTTCTATGAAGCCCTCTTCACATCTGTAAAGCCGTGTGTGTCGTTTAAAAATGTTTGCTATGCACACAGCTGATTAAATGAGGAAGTGTTTTAACAGTGTGTCTTACATCTTTTCATAGAAATAAATCTAGCTTGACTTCTTTTTATTATTTGACTCCTGTATATAATGAATAGCGGAGATGCATTTCGGCAGTGGCATCTCATCTCGCACGAACACGAGGTTTGGAGTAAATATGAATAGGAGATAAAGAAAGGCTTCTTATATGGCCTGGAAATAATTAAGAGACAAAACCATATTACCTGAACATTATGTCTGTGATGACAGGAAGGTAGAAAGCCTTCACAACCTTCAATCAAAGCACAGAAACCCCAAGATACAGAACTAGGTAAGGATAGAGATCAACGGCATTAAAACTATTTCCAAATTTCCAGTGCATGGCACGGCGCCGCTCGACTTAAAAGACACAGAAACTGGTATCACCTCGGTCAAGGTTTGAAGCGAGCTGAGCCGAAACTAGAAGGGGGAGTTACATCACTGCAGACCGCTGGTCACAGAGTATCAACACTAGCTCGACACTGGACGTCTGACACAGCTGTTTTAAATAGCCAAGCAACCATCAATAGTGTCGCGCTGAAGATGATTTCACGGCAGTTTCACGCGCCGCCACTATGGCAATCAGGAGGCGGTGGGCAGAGGAGGGAAGTGGGAACAGGTGTGTAGATGGGTGTGGCAGTCAGGTGATTGGAAAAGCAAGGATAGTCCCGGGGGGCATCTGGTGGACGAATAGACAATGACAATGAAGGGGCCTTGGTAATGGTTTGTCAGGAAATGAAAATGTGACTGAAGAGGTTAACAGGCAGAATGTGACACAATAGGTGAGTGAGAAGGTTATTCGTCCAATGTTAGGCGAGTAAAAAGAGCTGAGGAAACTCAAGGTCTCAGTGTCAATGGGTGAGAAAAAACAGAAATGAAAAGCATTTCTGTTCTTCTGTCTGTTCCGTCCCTCTGTGTTTCTGTACAGAAGTGCGACTGCTGCCAAACACACAAGCATTTCTGTTCCAGCTTTAGTCCCGGGAGCAATTACTTTCTGCAAACTGATTATGTTGTAATCCAGTCCTTTTGTTATTTGGGCCTCGATTGCAAATGTCGACACCCCAGAACAAACTGCCCCCCCCCCCCCACCAAAGCCACCAGTCCGGTGACATACGAGACAGGGTTGATATTTAGACAGATGGTGCATTAAAAGGATAAAAACCTTCCAAATACACACAAACATGTACAGCACACGCACACACGCGTTCCATACAGCGGTTGCAGCCCCTCAGCGCTCCTCTGTCCTCACATGCTTGGTTTCCCCATCTAATTGCTGCCATTCGTCAGTGTGTGTGTGTGTGTGTGTGTGTGTGTGTGTGTGTGTGTGTGTGTGTGTGTGTGTGTGTGTGTGTCACTGATGCCAAGTGCTCCTGTACTTTGTGTGTTTGTGATTCGTTTGTGATTCTGTCACTGTGCATTTACAAACAACTGTGGTGAAAAGGGAGAAAGTAACAGATCATCAGACAGACAGGTAAGAATGGGAAGAAAGAGAAAGACAGAAAGACGTGGAGAAAGAAAAACACACACACACACACACACACACACACACACACACACACACACACAGCTGTCACAGTGCCATAGGGCATACTAAACCTGTCAGCATTTAAACCTGCTGGCTTGTACTCTGGCTTGCCAAGTAGAATTAGTCTCACGTAATATGCCAGCCTCTTTATCGAAAACAACAAACACGTACTTTAGTTATACTATACGAGTATCATATAATAAACACAATAAGAATGTGTATTTGTTATTTTGTCTGAGGTGTTTCAGCCACAGCAGGTGAAGTAAGAGAAGAACTTCCCTATTCTCGATCATTGGAACAAAATCTTCCAAGTATTTCTTCAGCACGGAGCAAATCAGAACTCTAAGTGCATAAAACAAGTTAATTGCAACTTAACTTGACTTATATACATCTCTGACTGACATGTGAACAAATGAGACTGACTGCACTCTTTTGGGCAATCATGAAAATATGACAGTGCTGATGAATAAACCTGTTTATGTGTGGCCTGTGTGTGTGTGAGTGTGTGTGTGTTTGTGTGTGTTTAATAAGGAGGTCCACGTTATTACGGTTTTTTTTTTGCTTTCACATGTGTGTGTCTATGTGTGTGTGTTCAACATGATAATTTGTCAGTTTATGTTGTGAGGGGGCTAAACAGATAAGCAATCCACAGCTCAATCCTTCATCCTGCTCTGATTATAAATCAGCTGGAGCTCTCAGAAGCAATCAGCAAGAGCAATCTGCAGCCGGCACAGACACCTTATCAATCAGAAGGGACCATCACACTGTCACACACACACACACACACACACACACACACACACACACACACACGCGCGCACACACACATATAAACTAAAGAAATACACACTCCCACATTCGTACGGGCCCGCATGCACACACCCGTAGACACAAAGACAGGTATGCCGCAATTGTAATTCTACATCCCCAGACTGCAGCGTCTTTCCTCCTTTTAAAACTTCTTTCTCTTTTCCCTTTTTTTTGTCTTGTGAAACGGGATCACAGGAGTCGCAGCGAGAGTTTCATCCAGCTCGCTGCCTGGCGGCCACGGAGCTGTGCGGAGCGAGACACATCACTCCTAATTACAGTCTGATATTAATAACAGAGAAATATATTAATCTTGGAGGTAAACACTAAGCCGCTTAAAGGAAAATTGCAAATAAATCAGATTATCTTATAGGAATATCCTCCGAATGGGCCGAGGGGGTAATGAGAAACCTGGGCCCAACCTCTCTCTCCCTCCTTCCCTCTCTCATTCCCCACTCCCCATTCTCCTGCAGGATTGAAAAAGGTGTGACTGTGTGTACGTGTCTGGTTGTGTGTTTGTGAGCACATCTGTGTATTTATAAAACTGCAGTACGACCCCCCCCCCCTCTCCCTCCCTCCACCATCCCCTCCCTCCTCTCTCTCTCTCTGCTGCTGTATTCATTTTTCACCTCCAATTTTATTTTTTCATCAGTCGGGGGGGCGCCGCCGAGCAGATTCAATTAGGTTCTGTGATTGGGCCGCTGGCATTCAGCGGGGTCATGAAAAGGTTAAAGAATTCAGTGGCACAAACATGATTATGGCTCTGTAGCATTTGATCAAAAGTAAGGTTTGTCACGGCAAAGTGGAGCCCCTCTGTTTCTTGAACTGGGACCACCGGTTTTGGCCAGAGTGTGACGTGAGAGCTGCTCCACGTGTTGGTTTAGTTGATTTTTCCATTGAATGGCAATTACATGCTGAAGATGCAGGCGAGGAGAGATATACAGAGATATGCACACGTGTGTGTAAGAGATGTGGCATGCTGAGGAAACACAGAAATATATATGCACAGAAACATTCATTTTATCTCACCTCTTGCCTCTATCTCACACACACACACACACACACACACGCACGCACACACACACCAATTCTGAGAGTAGCGGAGTAATAAAGCCCACCCTTGCAGTGAAATTAAAGCTAGTCAATGACACTGTGTGCTGAGTGCACACTAAATCATTTTTATACCCAGATGAAACAGCCAACATAATACCACCTCTGCACATGTATCCAATATCACCTGGAGACTATAAAAACAACAACAAAAAAACCAAAACAACTAATCAAATATCATATTGGATGTGTCAGATTCATGTCAGAACAACAGATTGATACTAAGTATAGGAAATATGGCACAATAACAGTGCGAGATCTTTTTATATTCAAAATGACCAAGCAGCGAGCACATTATGAGATATTGGATTGATAAACAGGCCGGGATGCTGTTGTTCGGTGAGTATAATAGAGCAATAATGTTGCTCCTGGGTTAGCAAAGATTGCATTATGATTTTAATGTGTTTTACAGACACAAGCCCTTCACGGAGAGGAAATTACGTCAATAAATAAGCAGCCTCACATTTTAAAACAAAGAGAATCATAGTCAATGATAGTGTATGGTTACTATCAAGTATCTTACAAAACACAGCAACACATCATGTGAGCTCAAAACTCACTTCTGAATCTCAATCCTTTTTAAAAGACATTCCGGACAAATATATATATTTTACGTTTTATCACTTTCTTTATAACTTCATCTCAGAAAGTTGATACTAAAAACAGAACAAAAACACACACACACACACACACACACACACACACACACACACACACACACACACACACACACTGACAGTGACAGTGCACATCAACCACCTAATTTTGGGAGTGCCTGTCAATCATCCCCTTCCCTCAAATAACCAGAAGCCACAGCCATGAGGGAGCTTCCCCAGCCTCCCACTGTCTGCCTTCAGGTGTGGAACACCAGCCAGTCAATACAGCTGTTTGGTCCTCCGGTCCCTTGCTGCGGCCTAATTGCCAGTGCAACACTCAAATATGTCCTACACTTCCCAATTCTTGTGAACACCACCCCTCCCCCCGGCCGCCCGCCCCCACTCAGCAATCCCCATTCCATACTCAAGATGGGTATTTACATGCCCCACACCGCGGAGAGCAAACAAGCTCATTTAAAAGTTCACATGCTAATGTGTGACATTTAATCCAAACTTTACACGGGGAAAAGGACACGCAACAATAGATTTTGATTCCTTTCTTGTCCGTGAATCGCATCATCTTTTGCCTTCCATATTTATGAGATGAAAAGGCGGGACACCTTTGAGGGGAGTGAGGGGAAGGGACGGGGAGTTTACAATTTGAAACTTGGACTGGTGTGTGATATTTAGACTCATTCTCTGTTGATGTGCACACATTACTCAGTGACTACGTTTACATGCACGAAATATTCAGGTTTTTTGCCCTCAATACAAAAAAAGACAATATTCCTACTAAGCCGTTTACAAAGCTAATGAAAATGAATATTCCGCCCCATAAACGCCCCATGATGGACGTCCTGCAGCTACGACCTTTAAATAACTTACATTTCCCTCATTCTCCAACAGCAGTCATGTTGCTCCTGTGTTGCTCCCTCGTTGTCACCGTTCTGAAAGTTTTGCAAAACTGTGCTCTTCAAGCTATTCTTCAAGCTGTGCACGAGAACAGACTCTGTCGGTGTGTGTGTGTGTGTGTGTGTGTGTGTGTGTGTGTGTGTGTGTGTGTGTATGTGTGTAATACACAGAACTAGCTGAAAGCCCAATTGAAATGCATATTCTGAATGTGCTGTATACATGTCCAAAGCATACTCCTGAAACCTGGGTGACATCGGTATAGCCCACATGTCTTAATTGGAAAATATCATCTGGATTAAGGCCTAATTCAGAATATCTGAAAAATGTGCTGTTTTTATGATCTGTACCAAATTCAGAATATTGTGATATTGTGATTAAGAGTGTATGATTAGTGTGCATGTAACATAGTCACTGTTCTTCTTAATTGGAGCCATGTGGCACTACAAGGAAGCCGACTTCACATGTATGTGGTATTTAATGACTAAAATGTTATCAACTTGTTATCAACGTTAAACGTCTGCAGGCTCAGTTTTCAGCTGCCGACTGTCTGCATTATCAGCCGCAGCTAATTAATGTAGTTAATTCCATGAGTTGGCTAAAACACAATGTGAAACTCTTAGAAGTTGTCTGGTAAATGTATTCTGAAACGCAGAGTCTGCACGCTCGGCCAAAGACAATTTCCGACGGAGACACCACTCTGTATCGTTTTGATATTATAGAAGAGTGGAAAGAATGGAAAGTGGAAAAACCAAAAAGTCAGCCAAAGGGGTTGCGGTTGGGAGGGGTAGTTGGTGTGTGTGTGTGTGTGTGTGTGTGTGTGTGTGTGTGTGTGTGTGTGTGTGTGTGCATTCGTCTCCGGCTAAGTTTTTAGTTTCCCTGGCTGACACACAGACACACAGCATATTATATTCTCATGCAGATTTATGTTTAATCTGGATTTGAAGGTGATAAATATCAGTTGTAATTTTGCTTTTTCAATCCATGATGTCTTGTTTTAGGTATTTCTGTTGTATACATTTTATTTTGTAATGTATTCACCCCTTGGATGTGTTCTAAGTAAGAAGGATCAGATCAAACTGCACTGGTCCCCGTGGGGAAACTGGGCTTTATGAGGCCAGATGATGAATTTTCATTGCAATTTACAATTTATTTCGGTCGGTGGAGTCCAGCTCAGGGTGAGCAGGAGAAACGGCAGCTAAATGAATGGACAACAGTGACACACATGAATGTTTTATTCTTGTGTTTTCGTACCTCAGAGAGAAGCGTCTCCTCCTTCTGATGGGACTCTGACAGCTCCGCCTTCTGTCGCTCCACCTGCTTCCTGCTGACCGTCAACTACAGAGAGACAGAGTGTGGGAGCGGAAAGGGCTCAATAATAATAATAATAATAATAATTATAAGAATAACTCTGATACGAACACAATTAAGTTAATGAAACAGCAAAGGGTCAAATGAACAGAAAGAACTAAAGACGCAGTCGGACCTATGGTGTGACTTTTGTGAGCGCCAAAGAAAAAGGTTTGTGACAAATAGTCCGGTTCTGTCTCTCTCTTCCTGTCTCTCTCTCTCTCACACACACACACACACACACACACACACACACACTCACCCACAGATCGACCAGGACAGGCCAGGGATGAGCACACCCCATCTGATCTGTGGCCCGTTCATTCATTAGACCCATGCTCTCCCTTATTGATTTCAGCTTAAATAATGAGAAAGCTTATCCAAAAATCTTTAGCATTTGGGCTCCAACTTAAGGGAATCGATGGGGCCATTTCCCATTTTGAACAGCACATACGCAGGGGTTTTATGTACGGTGAACGGGACAAATCCAGATGCTGATAAATCAATAGGCCTTTTTGTCGATGGACAGGCATGCTTGCACACACACATACATGCATACATGGACACACATGGCTGATAAATGGTATTTTTGAGGCAATTAAAGTGAGCTGTAAACATATGAAGGCCAATCAATTGGCCAGTGAGGTCTATTATCAAGGCTTTAACACTGATTTAGAAGGGGCTTAAAGGAGCCAGCAGCTTTAAGTGTGCCACAGTCACTTATGCAGATCGGCAGCAGCGAGAGACCTGCACAGATCAGTGCTGCACTGTGCTAAGCTGCTCTCTCAACAAGATAGTGCTCATGTCACCATTACAGAGCCTCGAAACTGCTGCATGCAGGGAAAGGTGAGTGAGATGAAAATGGGCTTTTACTTTAAAAGCACATTTCTGTTCATTGGCTCCGTGTGATTCTCAAACAGTTCTATTATTTAATCAAGCCTGATATAGAAAAAACACCTTTAGCCAATATTGTAGCAAAACATTTATAACTGATGCAGCTTATAAAATATCTGCAAACAAACAACGCGGTCAGACAAGGCGCCAATATTAACTTCCTCTTAGCCATAGGGTGAAGAATGGTATCTTTTGTTCTCTCCGTCATTTATTTATTTATTTTTTTTAAATGCAGTTTGCATCTGAAATAAGACAAGTGGAGGGAGGTGCGGTGTGGTGGACAATTCTATTTTAGAAGAGGGAGACAAGCTTGTTAGGAGGAAAACGAATACATCAGCGCTGTCCACCCTCCAGGCTTCCCCCCCCCCTCCACACACTGCTTCTACTTTGCTAAAGGTGAGACATGCGTGTTAGCCAAGCTAACCTACAGACAACATTTCCCTGAGGTAATTGGTTCTGCATTAATATTCATTTGATTCTGTATTCAGCGGCTATGACAAGCCTCTCTGCTTTGATGCTCTGCGCCCATGTCCCCTTGTCCACCGCACGATGTTAACCCCGTAACTGTGAGTTTAGATAAACACACATAACGAGCCACTTGTTCTGCTTCTTTCTGATATACTACAGTGATATAAAGTTCAAGTAAAACCCTTCTCCCCTCTGAGTGTGTTCCTTCTGTCTCTGGTGTCTCTCACTTTGACTTGTACGAGGCGCTGTGTGTGTGTGTGTGTGTGTGTGTGTGTGTGTGTGTGTGTGTGTGTGTGTGTGTGTGTGTGTGTGTGTGTTTTTCTGAGGCATGACATTTCAATTGTGCGTCCAATCAAATTTGCAGGGAGGCAGTGAGGAAGGCTGGAGAGTGAGGAGGGGTGCGGGGGCCAACCGTTACCATGGTGAACCACTTCTGTCATGTCAAAGACACCAAGGTCACAACAGCTGACCTGCAGAGTTCTGGGACGTCTGAAGAGCAAACTGTATATGGATATGAGGATGTCCCATTCTTTGCTTCCGTTTTGCTCGTCTTCTTTCTTTCTTTCTTTCTCTCATCATCTTTGTTTATCTCTCTTTTTTCCTTTCAGTCTATATATCGCCGCATTTCCGTCATTTGGCCTTTCTTTCTTATTCAAGATTGACTAATTGAACCATTATGAGGCCTGTGGTGTTGCTGAATACATTATGTATGGCCTATGCTGGTAGTGAGTCTGTACACGGCTTCTTTTGAGTCATTATAATTCCGTTTGCTAACACACAGCCATTGTGCTAGTCTGGGGTTAGGGGAGATGGGATGATAAAATATTGAGGGCGAGCAAGGCAGCTGCAGATGCTAGCTGTCATGTGTGAGCGAATGAATGTTATGACAAGCATGTTTAAACATTCATGCGGGGAGGAGAGTTTAGGAGGGCTTTTCATTAACACCAATATGTCTTCGTCTCCCTGGTGCAGACACTGCTGGTGTTAGCATGACAACAACAGGGAGGAGAAGGAATTAACATCTTGAGAGGAAACTGTCACAGACACACACATGAAGAGACGTAGAAGCAAACAGTCGTGTGCATGAGCACACACAAACGTACACATGTTTTACATTGGCTGCGTGCTACCTTACATCTAACATGAACAAGTACAGAGTACAATTGGCACTCCACGTTCAAACTCTAGCAGACAGCAAGACAACGTCCTCTTGTTTACCACAACACATATCTGAAAGTGTAACTGCGTTCTGAGCTGATCAAATAGCTCACAGTACAACTCAGCAACACATTCAAACAGGAAGAAACCGGAGTGCAATGGGTGCTCACATCAACCACAACAATGACATAATAGAAATTATTTTATAAAGGAAAAATAACGACGTGGGAGGTTTCTAGGCCAAACTTACATCACCCAGCATGCTGTTAGGCTGTCAGGAGAGTTGACCTGGTAGCAACAGAGCAATCTCTTGACAGTTTCTGGAGACTACAGAGAAGAAAAGCTATTCGTATCATTTGTTGGGAGCAGAGCAATGGCCAATCTGTTTGCATAACCTTGACAAAGCTACATGAAAGTAGAGGGCTGAAATAACAGCACTGTGGTAAATGGATGAACACTATGTCCATGCTCACCTACATTCTTTAAACATATCGGAGGCACCTGAAGCTTGTGATGGAAAACACATGGCATTAACATTACACTAGTGTAAACCAGAGCTGTGGCAGTGTTATTATAAATGAGGTAATACACATTTTACTTCACTAAAACTCCACCAAATGGAGTGCAAAATCAATACCTATGCTGATGATCTCATGAAGTCAAATCAAGGCAGAGGGGGGAAGAAGGATCAAGTATTCTCAACATAAGTGGCTTTGACGTGCAAAATGTGTTTGCATAACATGAGCTTTAGATAATGTCATAAATGGCTTTAAATGCTGCAAGGTGCAGGAAAAATATGCACAGTCATCGGTTTTACCCGCACCTTGATGCAAACATTTTTGAATTAATCTAGTTTTCACTGGTCAAGCAATTCCATTTTGATATTTAAATGCGGTGTGTGTGTGTGTGTGTGTGTGTGTGTGTGTGTGTGTGTGTGTGTGTGTGTGTGTGTGTGTGTGTGTGTGTGTGTGTGTGTGTGTCTACGCATGTCTACGCGTGCCAGTGCACGCTCTTGCAAGACTGATCTAATCAGTCTTAAATCAGTTAATAAGCCAAGGACACAGAGAAGATGACTCAGCTGACGTGAGCATGAGCTAATATTAGCATCTCACCCCCATCCAAGACCTGCAACGCACAGCGTCGCATCCACTGTTTGGTCTTCCCATTATAAAAGTGCAGGCTTTGGACGTTAAGCCCCGCAGTTTAGCTCGCCACTGTGAATTCCATTAGCACATTAGCGAAGGTGCCATGACCTAATGCTAATGTTGGGTGCAGCATTTAATACCTTAGTTTTATTTAAACTACCTAAAGTCAATTTTGAGGGGTAGCCCTTAAACCAACTTTGTACCTTTAATGCAAATGACGTTCCAGAGTGCATTAAAAAAATAGACTAATAGAGCTTGTTTATAAAAAATATAAAAAATAAGTTTAATTTGAAAATTAAGACTTTCACAGAAAGATTAGCTTGGAGCCTATTAGGTTTGATTAATTTGATCTGATAAATATAATTAATGTTTGTTTATTAACTGGCCTCGTGTCATTTTGCACAAGTGGGCAAGATTAGGATCCCTGCCTTAAACTGTTGTATAAAAACAAGCGCAGCGAGGGTAATCCAAACACATACAGACAGACGGACATGAAGCTGACAGGTGGTTGTGTGCCTTGAGATGAGAAAACCTCTCAGTTGCCACTCTTTAAAAGGAATCTCGTCTGAGCTTTAACTCACTATGTCACTCTTATCATCACGTCAAATCATTCTGACGTTGTTTTAATTGAAGATCTCTCCGCTGTCAGCCGCACGGACCAAACCAAAGGAGCGCACGAGTGCTACTCTGTCAAAACTCATTTGCGTCTACAAACTCCACAGGATGCAAACACAGGTGCACGGGCACATGCCACAGACAGATACATGTACATGAATACGCAATGCATACAAGTGCGCACGCATGAACTTAGACTGACTGTTAATTAAAAGCCAGAGCAAGCAGTTGACTCGGGGCAGAGGGTTTGCGATACCACAAATCTGGGAGACTTCCTGTAAGACATAAATCAGTTGTGTTCTCTCTCTCTCTCTCTCCGTCTGTCTCTCTCTCTCTCTCTCTCTCTCTCCCTCTCTCTCGCTCTCCCTCTCTCATAAGCACAACAAAGACAGTCTTGTCTGGGTGTCTCCCTCCCTTCGCTCTCCCCACCATTCATTAGAAGCACAAGAAGCTGTGGTCAGGTTCAAAGAAAATCTACATTCTCTCTCTTTCAGTCACTCGTTCCTTCCCTCTATCGTCTTCGCTCTCGCGTCTTCTCGTTTTCTCCCCCTCTCTCCCTCTCCTCTCTAAACACTGTCTCTTCCACATGGCCTGGATAATGAGTGGTGAAGCTAAACGAGAGGAAACACGGCTCACTATTAGGATGGGAACGCTGACTGAAGGTTTTAAATAAACGGAGAGAACTTGAGGCCAAATTGTATTTCCAAGGACATAAACTAATGGAACAGGCAGACATTCTCTGAAAAAATACACACTCTGTTTAAACTACCATAATAGTTGTAAAAATATACACGTCCATGTGGATCTAACGGAGACACAGACTGGCAGAAGGCAGACAGAAATACATATAAATGCATTCATCCTCACACATGCATTGAATTCAATACCATTTATTTCCTCTGTGTGGAAAGCCTATTATCCCGCATTCAAAAGAGATAAAGACAATAAAGACATGAAAAAACCATAAATGCTTGTCTATGTCATTGAAAATTAATTAGGCAAATGTGTTTTCTTAAGTGTCTCTGATACGCTCTCAGGCAGAGAAATCCACACCCACATATAAACACACAGAGGAGCCTCACTCTAGGAGGTTAATTGGGTTATCTAGGCTGATTAGCATAACTAATTAGGATGCTTGTTAACGGATAAGAATTATTTATTCAATTAGCGCTCCGTGCGTTCGGATGTGCACGTGTATAGATCCTCTTCATCATTGGCACAAGTTCAAATAACAATGAAGCAAAGCTAAGTAGGCATGAAGTGAGACCTGTGCGTGTGTGTGCGTGTGTGTGTGTGTTCACTTCATTTATTTATTCTCCACACAGATGCTCACCATCAGGTGCCAGACACCCCACCCTTTCTCTCACACACACACACACACACACGCACCAAACATGCCATGCTGTAGCTCTTAAACCCCTAATCACCATCATTAGGCTCGTGTTTAGCATAATTAGCATTGTTAACCAGATGAGCCGAGTCGAGTCAGGCTGTGCCAGTCACAGCAACTGACATATGTCGCCCTGCTGGCACCTTTCCAGGCCGCTGAAGAGGCTACTTGTCCCCATCAGGAAGGTTTATGGCACATTTGCATGCCTTCACTGATTGCTGATGGACAATGTAGCAGCTGATGTTCGCAGCGCATTCTGACGCAATGTGTGCAAAAATGTCCAAAAAAGGGGTGATTTTCTTCTTTTGAGGGCAAACAGCTCGTGTAGTGACACAGCTCTCGCAGTTGCATCAGTTTAAGGGAACAATGCTGAGCTCATTTCACAAATTTATTCATCCACGTTTGCAAATGCAGATGCCGCCTTTTGTTTGTGATGCTTAACATGCGCTTCAAGCCGACAGTAAACACGAAAAAAGCAAATCAACAGCACTCCTCTAGTCTTGAGCTTACAAGTGAAAACTCACAAACACACTCCAACACTCACAAATAACCAGAGAGGGAAAATGAAAGAGAGAGGGAGCGCTACATTTACTGAAATTAAACATTTTCTCATCAGCCTGAGGGTGCAGCAGGCCCACTAATGTATTATTCATCCCCACTTCACAAAGGAACATTAATCAATTATGAAGATATGAGGATCTTAAAGTATAGAGGAGAGACGAAGAGCGGCCCGTTCGTATTAATATGCGGCCGCAATCGTGCACCCCCACCCCCCCACCCCCTTGCTCCTCAAATCAATATTTTGCAGATTAATTTGAAGCGGTTGTGGCGAGATGGCAGGATGGAAGGAAGGAGGGGATGTGTGTGTGTGTGTGGGGGGAGGGGGGGGGGTGAGTGTCTGAGGTCTGAATTAAGGTGAAGTGTTTTGCTCTTTTTTTTTACAAGTCTGTGTAAGTGCGTGTACATGCATGTGTGTAAATATGCTGTCTTCATTGGTGCAGTAAATAAACATACAGACACCACTCAATTAAAAACTACATCATAAGAAACATGACTTGAAAGTTTACACTAAATTAGAGCCTTAAAAGAAAAAAAAGGTAAAAATTTAAATATTCAAAGTTCAAAAGAGGAGAGACTATTTTAAACATAAACTCAATTAAAATTGTAATTGGATGATTCCAGTCATTTTCTAATGGTGGATGAAGGTGTGTAATTGTGTTATATTTTTAGTTTCAAAATGAGGAAAAATAATAATTTCATACACGAGAATTTAAATGAGGGAATAAATTAATTAATCTCACTTGCAGCCAGGTTTTCGGCATTATGACCCATTGTTGGTTTAGTCACTGTGGATCTACATTCATAAACTCACCTCAGAATTCAAAACATCTGCCTCCTCCACCCACTTTATAACAGCTTGAGCATGGGCCTCTCGCTCCTCCTCCATCCCCCTCTCCTTCTTCACCCACGCCTCCTCTCTGTCGTGCTGCTCCTGCCTTCCCCTCTCCTCCTCTTCTTCTTTCTTCTCTTCTTCTTTCTGCCTCCATTCCTCCTCTTTTCTCCGCAGCTCCTCCTGAAAGCTCCCTCGCTCTGACGTGCAGCTCGGAGAGCTAAGAGTCAGACAGAAAAAAGCAGAAATGTGCAGACAGTCACATGTGTGTGTACTCTGTCAGGTACACGTCACTTCATTTTAAAACTAATGTGAGACATCAAGAGGCCCAATGCAAGACAGTGAAGGAGCATTTATGTTTATATTATCAGCTGTTTTTAAATGTACAGTATCTATTGTGCAAGTGGAAGCACGTGTTAGCAAATCCTCATCAGTGGTGGAAAGTAACTAAGTACTGTAGAAGTACTTGTACTTCACTTGAGTATTTTCATTTGTTGCTGCTTTATACTTCAAATCTACTAAATTTATTTAGCAGAATTACGTAATAGCTACTTTTCCGGTCAAGATTGTACATAACATTTTTTTTTTATAATATATATTATATAACAAGATTTCAGGAAATTCTACTCCCGAATGAGTACTTTTACTTTTGATACTTTAAGTATATTTTGATGATAATATGACTATCATGTACTTTTACTTACATATGATTAGAAATGCAGTAAATAAATACAACACTTGTAATGGAGTACTTTCAGATTGCTGTATTGGTTCTTTCGCTCGAGTTAAAGATCTGAACACTTGTTCCACCGCTGCATCTCGTCGAGCCCACCTGAGCGTGTGCGGCGGCGCCCTCTCGTCGCAGCCGCTCACTGTTAGCTTGCAGTTTGGTGATGCAGAAGTCTTTCTCAGCAATCTCCTTCATGTTGTCTTTCTGGATCCGCTGCAGACATGAGAGCTCGCTCTGCAGGTGCACCAGCCTCTCACTACTTCCCAGCACCCGTGTTGCATTCTGGGCCACGAAGGAGATTAAACGTTAAAGTTTCTTTCAGCGCACGACATTTTCAGTGAATGTGATTAATTATCTTTGTGCTTTGCTTCAGAAATGTTGTCACACAAAGGCATCAGTAGCATTTCATATACATGTTGTTATTAAAATGTTTATATTTAAAGTAAAACATCAGTTTATGTCTTAGATTCTGATGTTTAGTTATTTATGAGGTCAGTACAGACGAGACACGCGCTCAAGCGGAGGATAATAGCACGAGGTATGTAAAGGAAACACCATGTTAATAATTCACATATCACTACAAGGACATTGCATACATGCCTTTCTTTAATTGTTACGGATATACAGTTGTTTTAATTGGCCCTCATAGGTGTCAGAATCCGCGAATGCATTCAGTTGTGCAGAAACTAGCTTACCGCTAACTAACAGAAATGAAATTATGTGGCAATCATCTTCATTAAGGGTGTGTGTGTGGGAGTCTGAGCCAAAAGATCTATCCGTGCATCTGCAATGCAGATGTAGCAGTTAAACACAAGCAGAATGAAAAGATATATCAACAGTTGTTGAAAATATAATTAACAGAACAAGCTCCAGTTACTCTGCGTGTTTCTCTTAGGCTCTGTAATTACACAAACCACTAATTAGCAGCAGTGCAAATGAGACAACTCACAAGCAGCATAAACAAACAGTCACCAGCCAACACACACATAAACAACCAACAAGCCCGGGTTTACCACAAGCACCAATGCGTGTGTGCATTTCTGCAAGCCAGTGTGTATTTACGTGCGTCTTAACCGTAAGCCACAGAAGACAGTAAAACAGCAGTGGGTATAATTTAGTGACACCCTGTAAGGAGGTGTGGGAAGGCCGTAAAAAAACTCTCCCTTTTAATCCCGGCCGGCGACGCCATGTTTGTTACCCAGGGCTCTGAGATATGCCGGTAATTCATCACACACGCCTCGGCTTCCTGTTAAACCTGGCTGCACATGGAGCGCTTCTAGCACAGCTGCCAAACCAATATCGTAAAAAAAAAAGAAGAAGAAAAAAAAAGAGACTTCTCCACCTCAGACAGGCTTCTAAACAATAACAAGCACTGTGCAGAGAAATCACCTTAACAAGTCATTTAACTGTGTGTCTTAAAACTGTGCAGAAAGAAATCTGCTCAAATGATAAGAATGAGTTTTTCGGTTTATATTACAGGCTTGAAATAAGTCAGTCCAGATAGTTAGTACATGTAGGTGTATCTAATGTACTGTATTTAGAAGGCTAAATTATCTTAACCAACAGGCAGACGTTTGAAGGCCAGACAACATCCTAATGACATTCTGTGTCGTGTGATGCTGTAGTTAATCCTTTGTAATAACCTCACACCTTTTGCGTATTCTGGAAATTCTCTCGGAGCTCCCGCTCCAGATCAGAGATGACCGTGTCCTTGGTTTGCAACTGGATTCTCAGGTCTTCTAACTCAGGTGTAATCCGACCCAAAGAAGCATCGCTGCAGCAGAAAGACAGAGAGAGAGAGGGACGAAGAGAAGGATGCATGACGACGAATTACAGGAGAATGAATCCACCGCTGCACAGGCTGAAGTATGTACTGTAATATCATTTTATACAAGGTGCGCATATATTCATGTGTATTCAATCTGAGTCTTGCTGTATTAAAAATGACACATAGTCAACCTTGATGCTTACTGTAATTAAGACGGTTACATTTATGCGATGCTCTCTGACCTGAAAGAAGAAATAAAGAAGAAATCTGTTTGGTGAACTGCATGCAGTGTGTACACAGTGTAATGTGTGCTGCACGAGAAAACTCTCATTCAAAAGCAGCAAAGAGATGCTGAGCCTGGTGAAATTTGTGCTAGGTGACAGCAACTGGAGCAGATGATTGTGTGTGTGTGTGTGTGTGTGTGTGTGTGTGTGTGTGTGTGTGTGTGTGTGTGTGTTTCCCAGCGGTGAAAATATGTTAACTGTGCCCAGACACCTTTCTGAGTCACCAGTGACAGCTGTCACACACCCAAGATGGAAGGAGAGAGGAAAAAAGAAAACAGATCACAGGGTACCGTGCGGTACTCTTCACAAACACACATGCACGTACACACTCACACACACACACACACACACACACACACACACACACACACACACACACACACACGCACACAATTTCATATTTACCAGCCTCATGAGATGAGTTATTCTGATGAAACTTTGCGCAGATTAAAAATGTTAAACTCACATTTGATCAAGCGTGTCTACACGTTCGCACCAAGCAGGGAAGGAGAGGCAAGATTTGACAAAAGTGACATGTGAGTGGATCGAGAGCGCCGAGAGTTAAATCTTTCACTTCAGGAAAAAAAAACAACTTTTCAGTCAAATGGAGTAAAAGCCACAGAGGAGAGTGTGAACAAACTGACTTTAGATTATAGTCTGTTTCTGTGTCTGGAAGGGAATGGGAAAGAGTGTGTGCTGCTGTGCGATCAATTCACTTTATTTTTTTTATTTTTTTATTCCACTCTAACTACAGTGCTCCTGTTATGAATTATCACTTTGCTGAGTATTTCACTAAGAAAATCTGTTTTAAAAAAGAATGTACAAAACTGTGTGTACTCCTAAGCATGCACAGACGCCTTTATATGTATATAAATGTGTAGACAAAGACAATCTTTCCCCAAAGATATGCACAAATATCAATCCTCAACTTTTACAAAGGACAAAACCTTCTACAGTTGCATTAAAACATGATTTTTCTTATTATTTAGGGCGTTTTAGGTGGAGGGAAAAAGCTTGGTCTATTCATTAGCATTTTCAAAACTTATTTCTGTCAGTTTGGTGGAAAAAAAATACTTAAATCATCCTAAATTTGGGAGACATTCTTTAGAGACAAATGCTCTGAAATGGGAACTAGTTGAAAATGGAAAGAGGGTTTTGATTGAAGAGTAACTGCAGCCAATTTCATCCTCATTTCTTCACCTGCACAGATGGATGTTGGGTTTGCAGTCCTGTGTGTATGAGTGTGTACATGCATGTGTGCTGAGAGAAGGAACATCACTGTCTCGGCCAAGTGTTCTTGTTAAACACACAAATGCACATGTAGTCAACAAAGATTGAAAAACAGAGAACAATAAGCATAGATTGTATTACTTAACATAAGGTTCTATTTCCTGCACCATTAATGGAGGAGACTGAATTGAATACAACATGTAGAAGCTGCATTTTATAGCTTCATTTGCTTCTTTTTGGTCAAATAAATAAAATAAAAACATGCAACACATTCCTGCAACAAGTCAAAATGCAAATGTATTCATGCCATTCAATGTGTGTGTGAGTGTGTGTGCACATCATGTAACAAATGAGGCTATATGATTTACTGTATTGTTATATACAATAAAGTAGTTGTGCTAAACAAATGACACAATGTCAAACTAACAGATGAACAGGGAATTCCGATTTAGAGCCCTAAGTGTTGTTATGATTATTGTGCGGACAGAGAGTGCAGGGTGTGTGTGTGTGTGTGATATTAAAGACGACTCTCGATATCTCAAGTTGTCACTCAGGCCTATTAGGCAAGGCTAACAAAATTAGTCATGAATATGCAGTAATAACATGCAAATTGCCACCCCTTCCCCCTGCCCTGTGTACACGTGTGTGTGTGTGTGTGTGTGTGTGTGTGTGTGTGTGTGTGTGTGTGTGTGTGTGTGTGTGTGTGCCCTCAGGGCTGTAGACATTGGCTATGTAAACCCAATTCTTTCTACATCATTACAGCAACAAGACATAATTCATAAGAATAATATAAACATGCATGTAGCCTGGCATACATGCACAACAAGCACACACACGCACGCACACACCACACGGGACACCGATGGGTCCCCTACGCGGCCCTCTTCACATGCCGGGGCTAATTTACTGCAGGTTGTTGTTAACCACTTTTACGTTGAGAAAAGCGTTTAAAGTTTTCCAGTGCCACATTTTATGCTTAAACACACACTCATGTATGCGTGTGCGTACACAAACACGTAGATCGTCTGTAGCCTCTGTGTCCCCAGGGTGATGTTTGACACAGCCTGGGTGCTGCCACAGCAATTAACCTCCCTGTTAATGAGAAGAGCTCTGTCAAGCAGCCAGATGGCACAGCCTGGCACATTGCCATTTACACACACACACACACACACACACACACACACACACACACACACACACACACACACACACACACACACACACACACAGATACACACTCCCATACATGTACACACACACACACACACACACACACACACACACACACACACACACACACACACTCCTGTCTCCCCCTCCTGTATACCTAACTGTTGCTGGTTGTCAGTGCCCTGCACCCCTCCCTCAGGCACCCCCCCCCCCCCTCTTCACCTCTCTCCTGCATTGTCTTCCACAGCTCTCCCTCCTTCCCCTCTTCCCTCCCTCCTCCATCTCTGGCAGCTGCTTATCCATGCAGCACTGCAGATGTCACAACTCACCAGCTGGGAAAACAGCAGGGGAGGAGAAGAGAGGAGAAGAGAGGAGAAGGAGTTTGTTGCATCTTTGCATTTGACAAAGAAGCAACCAACTGGATGAAGATTTATAGATTTACACGTGATTGATTGATTTAGTTCGGCATTAGTCGTGTTCACATTTGCAACTTTTTATTACAGATTGTAGAAATGTTAGAAATAGTTTCTACCGTCAGCTGTGTCATTATGAATTTTATATACGGGAGAGTGTGATTGGTATGTGTACGGTACATGTCCTGCTGTGTGTGTGCGTGCGTGCGTGCGTGCGTGCGTGCGTGCATGCGCGTGTGTTAATGAGCGTGGCACTTGGCCGGGGTACGGCCCGCTGTGTATGCCTGTCTGCATGTCCACACAGCAGCCCACCAGGCCTGCGTATTGATCAGTTAGCTTGCCCTAATAGGAGAAGAGGAGCCTGACCTGGGAAAGTCAATATGGTGAAAAAGAGACATATCCTCCTCCCGTCCTGAGAGAGAGGTGGGAGAGAGAGAGAAAGAGATGGGGGGGGGGGACAGAGATAGAAAGTAATGTGCTACAGTCCTTGCAAAGTAGCAAACGGCGAGGGGAGAGTCGGGAGTCAGATAAACAGCAGGACAATAGAACAACAAGCAAAGCCATGAGGAAAATAATAATGTAACAATAATGAACCTCCAGTCTCCTCAGCTTAAATATATTATCACTTCTGTTAAAGAAAAGTTTGGAGTTGAATTAGAACAGTTACACTGAGGGACACCGACAAAGTGTGAAATAAGTTAAGTTCCTACTGTTCCCAAATGAAAATCAGGATATTCTGTCAAAGCTTTTTTTTTTTTTTTTACCTAACTAACTTTCAGCATTTGACTGAAGGAAAACAGCACTCAAGTTAACTCGAGTGTAAAGAACTCTGCAGGAGATCACACTGAGGGGAAATAATTAAAAAATTGGAGGGAGATGGAAAATAAAAAAAACTGACACCCACTCACACATCAATACATCGATAGATCAATGTGTGTGTGTGTGTGTGTGTGTGTGTGTGTGTGTGTGTGTGTGTGTGTGTGTGTGTGTGTGTGTTCTGTACACCATTTCAGCAGAAATATATAAATAAATATGTAGATAAACAAAAAACCAGAGGAAACGCAAAAGTAGATAAAAGACTTAGGTTTCACCATGCACACGCACACTTCTACACACACACACACACACACCTGGCTGAGTGATGCTACCCTGGAGGGTGGCTTCAATTTGATGTGTTTAATGTTGACGCTGGTGGCAAGAAACACACACACACACACACACACACACACACACACACACTCACCCACTGTTTCAACCTGCCTGTCATTTCATTTCATGAGACCTGATTTACTCATTTCATTTTTATTTTTTTATTATTATAATATGTGCAGCCATTTAAAACGCTCAAGGTGTGATGCAAATCCCCGCGTCTCTGACAGCGAGCGCGCTGACGGAGGATCCATCACGCCCTTCAGTGCCTTTCGCAGGAATGGCAAAGAAACCGCAGCCGCAAACTCAATTGTGCCACATTGTGCCAGACCACCGATTCCTGCTTCGCTTGGCACTTTAATTGGCTGCACTGCAAAGCTGTCAAACTACTGACTGGTTACTTCCGACCATATTTGGATGTGTTCTGAGTTTTCATATTACAGCTTCTGTAAAAACAATATTGACTATGTTTGGAAATGAATTGATTTACTTCATGGACTCACACTAAGCAATGTCAACGTGTAGGATGTAGTGTTTGACAGAAATATTTTACTTTATATGCTGTCACTCAGTGGACACTAACTCAACTACTGTACTTGAGTATTTGCATTTACTTCATACTTCTACTCTATATATTGTACCTTTTACTCCACTACATTGATACGATATTATTAGTTACGCGTGTGGTTGTGACATTAGGTCAGTTGATGCTTTGACTGACAAACACCTGGTGTGCTCGGCTGCCAGCTGGACTTATAATGAAGATTGTCACCATAACTTTAGCTTCAGCCAGCGATGGGGATGATTGGAACTCGATTGGTTAGTCCAGGCGTCTAACTAACGATGGGAAACTCTGGAAGAGGTACATATGTATGAGCACGACGGCTTGGATTCAGAAAATGCTTCTTTCATTAGTTTTGTCAAAATGTGCGAAACTTAAAATAAAAATCTCTTTACAGAAAGGTCTAAAGTAGAAACAGAATAAGTCTTTAGGGGCCTCGAAGCACTGCATGGTGGGAGATATCATATAGGGATTTGCATATTGCCATGGGGACAGTGGTGTTCCGGCGACTCCCTGAGGAGCTCAACCTCCCTCCGGAGAGGCAGAGTCCCTGAGGCCAACTCTGTTACCTCTCTCTACACACTCCCGTGTGTGTGGAAGTGTGTGTGGGTGATTCATGAAGTTATTATAAAGAAATTATTAGTTATTTGAGTATATAAGTAAACTTTTACCTGTGGGAAAATAAAAATGGCGTTGTTGATGAAGAAGGAAGTCTGGCGAGAAGTTAACTTGCCTGTGTGGGACGTGAGCCGCAGGTCCAACAAGCTCATCCAGCAAAGTCTTCAGATCAACCACAGACATCTGGGAGAGCAACACAACAACAGCCAGAGTGTTTAGACACATGGGGCAAGTGCAGGGTTCTTCATTAGTTATGGGCAGGAGGAGATTGTGTACAACTTGAAGCATCTTGATGACCATTCCCATGTCATGGGGAAAAGGACAAGATATTTAATAACAGCGTGCAACTGTAAAAACAGTTGATGCAAGAAAATAAAATGTCTGTGTGTCATTTTTAAAACAGGGCCAACTGCACACAAATCCCCAACATCTCAAATAAATCAAATAAAGAGGAAAGAATCCAAGTGAAATATGATTACTGTTAATGATTTAATAATTTGGCTGTCCTCTTTGGGGATAAAAAAAAACATTTAACGCAATAGTAGCACAGGAAGTCACTCGCTCTGACAGAAGGACATGAAGAGTTCATAGATAAAAGTGAAAACGTGCAGACAAACACACACAGATACAGTACAACTGCATGGCCTCAAATCAACCGGTCTGTCTCTCTGTCTCTCTCTGTGACTGAACATTTGTTTGTGGAGGAGGGATGAAAAATAAGAACATAAAAAAAAAAAAAGGTAAAGTGAACCCGCTTTTTTAGTACTATTAGGACTATTATACAGGGACAAATGAAAAGATATATGGACAGGGAGTTGAAGAGAGAAAGCAGGAGATGCAAATACAGAGAGAGATAAAGAGTCAGACTTACAGAAGAGAGAGAGAGAGAGAGAGAGAGAGAGAGAGAGAGAGATAAAGAGTCAGACTTACAGAAAGGAGAGAGAGAGAGAGAGACAGAGACAGAGACACAGAGAGAGACAGAGAGAGAGAGATAAAGAGTCACTTACAGAAGAGAGAGCGAGCGAGAGAGAGAGAGAGAGAGAGAGAGAGAGAGAGAGAGAGAGAGAGAGATAAAGAGTCAGACTTACAGAAAGGAGAGAGAGAGAGACAGACAGAGACAGAGAGAGAGACAGAGAGATAAAGAGTCACTTACAGAAGAGAGAGAGAGAGAGAGAGAGAGAGAGAGAGAGAGAGAGAGAGAGAGAGAGAGAGAGAGAGAGTCAGACTTACAGAAAGAGACAGAGACAGAGACAGAGACAGAGAGAGAGAGAGAGAGAGAGAGAGACAGAGACAGAGACAGAGACAGAGACAGATAAAGAGTCAGACTTACAGAGAGAGAGAGCGGTGGCGCTTGAGGGAAAGAGAGCGTCCCAGCAGTACTGGTGAAATATCGGCCACTCTATCGCTGTGGTGACAGGGGTCACTCTGGGAAAAGGAAATCAATGCTGAGAGCAATGACTCACAGGTGAACACAGTCCTGTGTGTGTGCTTGTGTGTTTCAATTATGCATATGCTAGTGTTAAGTATGGGTATGTGTGTCTACGTGAACGCAGGCAATGGGGGGGGGGGATTGAACCGGTAGCCAAAATATTCACACAAGAAGATGCAAAAGCCTCCAAACAGAGAAAGTTGAGATTCAATCAGACTTACAGAAGTTAATATTTGATGCATGATGCAGGCAGACTGGCGTCCTTTATGTCTGTTGAGTGAACAATTTGTTTCTTTTTTTTTTAGGACACCACTTTAAAATACGCGAAACAACAGATGACAAACGAACTTGTTAGAGGGTAACGTTAGTATTTTTCAACCTGGACCCAATTTTCCAATGAATTTGTGTCTAACCGACTAATGGGGATGACAATTTTTGAAATTGTTCCCGTATTGAGCGAGAGTGCCGCAGCCACGAAACGAGCTGCATGTAATCCTATCGGGCAAATCCACACAGTCAATGTATGTCCACTCAAAGTGCTTGTGTTTGCCAGTGACAGGATCAGTTTGTTATTATAGGTGTCTGACAACACTATGGACCCTACAGAGGGATACAAAAATGTCTTTACCTTGTGCTTGTTCCGGCCTGTTTGTTTTTGTATCTAACAAAGTCTCACTCGGAGAAGTCTCATTTTAAAATCTTGCGTCTCATCCACATTGTCCAAATCGGCAAAATATTCAGCCATGATATTGAAAGTATTTCATATAACACTAAGTTTCTATACTGTTACTCCAACACAACAATTGCCCGATAGGATTACATTGCAGCTCGTTTTGCACCTGCTGGCTGCAGCGCTCTCGTTCAATACTGGACCGATTTCAGAAATGGTTGTCCCCATTATTCAGTTAGACACAAAAACATAGAAACATAGGGTCCAGGTGTTAAAATACAGAACTCCACTGTACAATCACCTGGTAATTTGAACACATAATACATTTAACAATAATGATTTTTCTTGGATTGAATTGCAGTCTCTTTATCTCTTCTTCCTTAATACAAAATAAAGTGGGCTTAGTTACATACAAACATACAAAGATATATTCAAACGTACACACAAAACACACACAAGATTTTCTCCCCCAATCACAAAACATTCATATTCCAATGCAGCTGCAATGTAACAGTGAGAAGACCTGGCACACGCAGAGGTCAGTGGCGAATACAGGTAGGCTGTGTGTGTCTGGGTGTGCAAATGTGTGCGTGTCTGTGTATGCACGCCTTATATACCCTTGGGTTAGCAGGAGTTACGACCTGCTTACATTATTAAGGTGAGTAGTAGGCTGCATTGTGTATGCCTAAACAGCCAGTCCATTCATTACAGATGCAATCCCCTAAGTACATGAATAAGCACACGGCCTACTCTCTCTCGCTCTGCCTCTCTGAACTGTAAAGGAGACAAAATATTGGTGTGATGCAGAGCGCTTTAGATAAATCAAAAACAGGAGCAAATTAATAATAAGGAATAAAAAAACATTAGCTGATTAAGTATGTATGGCAGAGTGGCGGCTGTAATTTACAGGCAGCTGGGTGGTTGGGTGTCCGGAATAAGGTCTCATTACTGTGTGTGTATGTATATGTATATGTATATGTATATGTATATGTATATGTATATGTATATGTATGTGTGTGTGTGTGTGTGTGTGTGTGTGTGTCCATCCCGTTAGTAATCCGTCACCAGCGGTCTCCACTTTATGAAAAGGCCTGCAATCTATGATAATGAGCCCTGTGAAGGTTACGACCACGGTAAACTAATTTGTTAGAGGGAGGCGCTGCGTGCTCATGTGTCCGTCGGTCCGTCTGTGTTTTTATTTGCAATACAACTATACCATTAAAGAACGGTGAGGAGATATACTATACAACGCACAACGTATCATCTCTGCAACTAGGGGAGTCTCCATCAAAACGACTGCGAGGAGGTTTTTACCGGAAGCCGAATTGTCCACAGTGGTCTCCTCCTCTCCAAAACAAACTGACTTGGTGATTAAAACTGGTAAAAAACATTAAATAAAGCAGGTTCACAATGTTGTTTTTTTATTTCGTTTCTATGAATGCTATATCGGCTTCACGCTAACTGTTGCTTCAGCGCTTGTTTTTCTTGATAACTTAACATGACTAAAACATGCTTCTTCATCCATTTAAAAGTAGTATAGTGTGATATATAATATATATACATATATATATATATATATAATATAATATATATAGAATATATATAAAAGTATATATGTATATATAATATATATATATATGAATATCTATAGATTAATAAGAGAAAATCTATATATATATAATATATATATAATAATTGTAAATATCTATATATGATGAGAATATACTCTCTCTTATATATATCTCTCAATCTGATGAGAGAAGATGTCTTCTATCTCTCTATCATCCTATCTCTAATCTCTCTCTCTTCTCTTTCTCTTCTATTCTCTTCTCTTAGATCTCTCTCTCTTCTCTTCCCCTCTCTGATCCTCTCTGCTCTCCTCTCTCTCCTCTCTAATGCTCTCCTCTCCCTCCTCCTCTCTGCTCTCCTCTCTCTCTCTCTCTCTCTCTTCTCTCTCTCTCTCTCTCCTCTTCTATTCCTTGTCTCTCTCCTCTCGTCTCTCTTATTATCTCTCTTATTCTATATTCTCTATCTAGTATATATCTATTCTCATCCTATTTTATCTATATCTATTATAATATTATATATATGTATATATATAATCTTCTATACTATAGTATATATATAATATTATATAATATACTATAATATAGTAAAATATAAAAAAATATGTGGCCATCACAGGAAAAGGGATACAGTACATCTCAATTACAAGTTATTAATTAAGTTATTAATGTGGAGATACTAAATATTATATATTTAAAGTAATGGTCAAAATCACTCTGAGAAGAAATAAACATCCTGAGAGAGAGTGGGAGAAACGGAGCACATTACATGGATGTTGCATCACATCACTTAGTTTTCTCACTCACTTTTAGGACAAACAGAATATGCAATATATTCGTATAGAAGGTGCTCCGGCGATAACAAGCAGAACTGATGCTTCCAACGCGATCACATCCCCATCTCCAGTAGAGAAGAATGTGGAATATAGTCAAACAAATCCTGTCACTACAGATCCGTTCACTGTTAGAAAATGAAGAAAAGACAGTGGAAGTGTCAGATACACTGTCAAAGAGCGATAACGGTAGAAGTACTTGTATGACTGGCAAGATTAAAAGTGCTAATGTTAGCAGTACTTCTACTGTAAGAAAGAAAGAAACTAAATGTATTACAGCAACAGTCATTCACAGAATTGTTGTGAATGACTTTTTCTTTCCTTTTCTTTCCAGCCTCCAACCACGTCAAATTCTCTTGTCTCCTTCTGTCTCATCGACTTGCCCCTCACCCACGCCTCCTCTTCCCTGCTCTTTTTTTTTCTTCTCTTCCCCACCTCACTTTCGCTTTTCTTGCTTCTTTTCAATCTGAAAATAGCCGTCCATTTACGCAATCATTCCATTTCTCTACTCCTCTCCATTCCTTTTGTCTGGAGCTAGGTCAACTGAAAGCAACAGAGGAGAAAAAACAAAAGCAGGAACATGTGTGCGTGAGTCACCAGATCACAACAGAAAGCGAGGAATGAAAAAAAAAGATAGGATAATGCGACTCGTGGTGACGGTGACTGGAAGGAACACGCCAGCGTCTCGCTCTACTATGTCAAGAGATGCATGTTTATAGTGAGTGTGTACTAAAAATGTGGACTTTAATTGTATCCAGAGTGAGCTTGATGCAAGTGTAAAGTGCTGCAACTATGATGATAGCCTACAGGAAAAACACACACACACATACACACATCTGCTGCCTTACATTCGGCCTTCTTTTTGCTGCCATATTGAAAAGATACTGTATGGCATCGAAAGGCACTCAAACCTACGTATATATAAATATACAGTATGTACCCACACACACACAAGTTTATTCAGTTTTTTATTTGACATTCTGACAGTTTTTTTATGGCATCTTCTGAAAATATATTTTTCCTATCTGGGAGTCTGCAGAGCGGGCGTTGTATTTACAACAGTGATGCAAGACTTGATTGTAAAAGTGGTCAAAAAGTCCATCCACACTAAACCTTTCCTGTAGCCTATTCAGGTAACACCAAACCCACAATGTCAGATTGGGTTTATAGATTATGAAAAACATTTGTATGATAACCTTTTTTTTTTTTAATGAATTTAGCCTCCACCCATTGGAAGAAGCAAATGTTATGCAGATTCAGTCTGCAAGATATTGCACAAAATGCTATGCATGCTAAGCATTAACGAGGACTGTAGCAGGGGTAATATATTATATTCTTATAAGCGAAGATTAGTGTTGCAACTCTATTTTTGCAATTTCCTCGATTAATCACGGTTTATAAAATGTCAAAAAACTGTTGACGTCGTTTGCACCGCTCCTGCTGTTAGCCACGTTAGCTGCTAGCCACCGGCTCTGCCGTTGAGAGCCGTGTGGAGGCAACCCCGGCCAGGACTCATGAATCATTCCGTCACGAGCTCCGTTATTGGGCCATTATGATAAATGGGTTAATACAATTGTTGGATTCATTTTCTGGCAATCAGCTTATCAATTAATCGACTAATCGTTTCAGCACCGCAAATCACATTCACACCAAACACGGTGGGTGAATTGAATTATTGAGTTGCCCAACTCTAAAAGTTCTGTCTGCTAAACTTGTGTCTCAAAATCCAAGTGAAATAAAAAACGAGCATCCAGGTCAGGGAGTCACAGTGCTCCGGTGTATCAGATGGACTAGTTACAGTCCCATCCTGTGGCTGATATATTAACAAAGGTTTACAAGGGCAGAGCACTACATATGTAAGTTTGGCCTTATGGCTGACCTTACAATGCACTTAGTATCCTGTACAGGGAGTAATGCTGCAGCCACTCCTACAAGCCATTTATTCCAGCTAACGACCGTCAAGCACTCATAAATCAGCATTAGGAACCTCTTTCGCCCGCTCTCTCTCTCTCTCTCGTTGAGTTTCCCCCTCTCCTTTCCTCGGATATGTTCTGTCTCTTTCTCTCGTGCTTTCTTGTCTTCGCCCTTGTCCACTAATTCTTACATTTTACCATCTTTAAACGTGCAACTCCTGTCGTCCCGTTTGTACATACCCATGTCACTCGTTTCAAATACCTGCTTCCTCTGTCCCCGTCTGTCCCTGTCTGTGTGTCTCTCTGGCCCCTTTTCCCTCTGGACAAATAACCCACTTACACCCACTAACATCTGGCTTTTGTCTTTAGTGGGAAAAGTTACAATCCGCATTCATTCCTGGGACAAATGACTCTTCAGCGGTCACAGGTATTTGTCGGCTCCAGCTCTGATCGGCAGTGATAGAAACATGACACCCGGCCGGGGGGATGCTATGTGACGCTTTTTGAAGTGAATATATAATAAATAAAAGCAACAGTGATTTGGACAATTATTATAATTTATTAACTTACAAAACATACAATTAATATGCCCTCCTCAAAGCCACCTAGACTCCTGTCAGACAGCAGTAACTTTACCTCACTGATCGTCGTGAAACACATTTAACTCGACGCAAAACCGTCTTTGATAGTCAACAATCACCAAACCTTATAGTATTTGAAAGAGACTGAATAAGTTACAGATATAAAAAAATAAGTAACCACTGCTTTGTACTATTATCTAATTGCCTATTTTTAGAAGATTTACAAAAAATAAACTGTATTTTAGTGAAACATTTTAGTGGTCTCGCTTTTCTCCCTCTTGATCTTCACCTTTTCTCACCATCCCTGTTGTTTGTACATGGCTCCTCTTACTTCCTGCCATCCATCCTCCATTACCCCCTCTTTCAGAAATTCCTCTTCCTTGCCGATAGAGACGGCATCCCTGAGATGTCTAACCTGGTATTGGCACCTATATTGATTTTAATTAAGCTAATTAGTTCATTATTTGAAGGATCAAAGGGGGGCATCCATTACTGCTTAGAGAGACTGGGGGGGGGTTATGGGAAGGGTGGGGGCAGAGAAGTTAATATGGTAATGAAGACGATCAATTATCACTCACAGCAAAGTCATTAACAACAGCATTAGCATAGTCAACCATCTCAACCCCCTGACCTCGCCTGCTCTCTCATTCTCACTCTCACACCCACTCTCCCTCCAAGCAGCTGCTCTGCAAGCAACTTGTATATGTATGAGAGAGAGGAGGGGGGGTGATAAAGGTCACACAGTTCAGAGACTGTTTTTAATGCAGACTTGAATTGAGTTTCCACCTTCTCTCGTGGACTTGATCAGAGCCGTCACCACTTGCACAGGGTCCGGGTCTGGAGCAACTTCCTCTTTGCGTTACGCCCAAAGCATGAAGTACAAAGCATGACTAGTATACAGGTTAGCCTAAGTCTACTCTTAATCACTTACAGCCAATCAAATACATCAATGATGCCACTAGAATTAATCTTGTGGGAAAATGGTATGTACACGTGTGGCACTGCTGTGACATGGAAACAGATTAAAGCTGTTCTTAATGCATCTCAATGATGTGTGCTTGAGTACTGTATGAATTCACAAAGTTGTGGTCATTCTGCAAAGAGGGCTGTTTTTGTTAATTCCAGAAAAGTTTTCATCCAACAGCTACGCCATAACTTACTTATTTCTTTATGTACTGTGTTGTTGAAATGGGTCTTAAGAGTGCTACTACGGAGGGTTGCTCCAAGTGACAGGAAAAATGATGTTCTCATTAGCATGGATTAAGTCATGAGGCCAATTTCCTCATTTGGTTCCGGAGTATTTTTATAGCCCCTGCTCTGTGGTTTATGAGGAATGTCATAAATAGTCACTTCGTGAATCCCACAGAAAAAGTGGAGACTCTCATCACAGCTGGAGATTTTTCCCGGCATTCAGTTTAGCACATTTGTATTCGACACTTGTTATTACCAATTTGTTTCTTCTCAGATACAAATAAGACAAAATAAATTAGGTCTTCATTGTTAACCTGCCTTTCGCAAACAAGGAAAGCTAACAAGCATAGAAAATGAGATACTTTCAATTTAATCCGCAGCACAACAAAGTACCACACATCTAAAAAAAATGTGTTTACTACAACATGCTTTTAATATTTCTGGTTTGGTGATAGTTTGAGAATTGTGTGGGAATAGTGAGATGACAGGATGAGTGGATCAAAGAGAAGGCCAGCGATCCCAAATGATCCTTACTGATCTGTTCTGATCCACCCTGATCCCCCTCAGGCCTTCACAGTCCCCCCACACTGCCCTGCAGGCCAGGGGCTAAACTCTGCGAATTAAAAAATCTACCAAACACACACACAGACACACACACACACACACACAGACACACACACACACACACACACACACACACACACACACACACACACACAGACACACACACACACACTACACACTACACACTCACACACACACACATCAAAATGTGCAAAATAGCCAATGATACAAAGACATAGCAACTGATGGATGTAAAAACAACATACTGCGTGTCCGGAGTGCTGGATGTTTTGTGTAACGCAGGTGAAGTCTGATTCCAGATCTCCGTCACACCCTAGACGAACTCTAGCTCTGCACTAAAGACTTCAAAATACAATTACCTGATAAGTCACATTTCCTATTTTATACGTCTCTAATTAAAAAGGAGGGCGCTTTATTCATCTTCCAACTCATTGAAGCACAAAGGTCTTCAAGCAAGATACTGAATCCCTGCCAGCAATTTGTTCTGGAGCTGCCCTTGTGCCTTTGACCTGCCTGGAATAAAGCAAGTGGAAAAAACATTTCTACAGAGATCAGTAGACCTTCCTATTTTATTGCATTATATTATTATTAATCCCTAAGATGCCAAAAAAGACTGTCCAACGAGTAGAACTCAGAGGACGGAAGGAAATTACCATGACAAAGTTTTCCAAAACTCCTCAGCGCTCATAATAATGCTTTTTATTGTAACCGAATGACACAAAGAAAGTGTTTCCATACATTTCTCACTGGTTGGAAAAACGGCTAACTTTAGAAACTGATACTGGCAAGAGCACCACAGGGACTGGGAGTCTACATTATCACACTAATATAGATTCTGAGTGAAACTATGCTGCCACTGGGACAACCAACTACACATGGACATCCAATTCGGTGGCGTTTATCAAGTCAGGACACAGCAGTGTCTCAGGGGTTCAAAAGCGCTCTTCAACACTTCGTTGTAGACCAATCGTTCATCGTGGTTTCGGCACGATGCGGTAATGAAGCAGTGGCCTTCTGACGGACATACCTTTGGTTGTTGTTGAACATAGATTAGTTTGAAACAATCATTCTACGTTATACCAAGATAGATAAACATAATGTGAGGTATTTAGAGAAGAAAACACTATCCCCTCACATTGTTACTGCAGTCAAACAATATCTCCAGCTCAATCATATCGCAGCCTCTCAGAGCCAATCCAGGATACCACCCCAACACCATACACCTACCCCCAGATTCACTTTAGTTGATCATTTACTGGTTGTATTTGAGACCTTTTGGATAAGAATGTATCATTGTTATTGGGTGAAAAATCTATCTCCAATCAATTGACTACTTTTTGGGAGCAGTTGACTATAAAGATGTGAATTCTCTAGTAGTGTCACTTGGGTTAGGGTTAGGGGTTACAGCACTCACAAAGTACTGTTTAATGCCAGTGTATATAGTATGCAGGGAACATGATGATGCCACATCCGTCCGCCGATGGATGACAAATAGACAACAGGCTAATTTCAGCAGTCTAGAACAGAGAACACAAGCCTTGGATTTCATGATATTATGACCACAAAACAAAGTCTGTTTAGTGTCCATTACAGTTCAACCCTATTGTGCATCAACAAGACCATACACTACGATTCAATCAGACGTTCGCCAAGCTCCTATTACAGAGCTCATTGCATCGTTTACATGGTGGAACGGTCCATAAGTAGCTCTAAATGCTCTTCATTTGATTGGATTTCACATTATGGACATCAGAGCAGAAACACACTGTTGTCCCCTGGCTATCCTAATAGACTGTTGAGTGAAGCAGTCCATTTGTTTGTATTTGTTTACCAATCTAGACCCTGAAAACAGACAAAGTAACATAAACAGACAGTGAGAGCATCGTTTAAAGACGGGTGAAAATGGAGATTCGAAAGCTCAGAAGATGGGTCGATAGCACAGCAACAAACTGTTGTTCCCTCACAATGTGTCTTTTTGGCGGCCAAAAGAAGCTGTTGTTGTTGTCACAAACAATAGCAACATTGTGCAACTGGAGGAACAGAAGTACAAATAAGAGAATGTAACTTAAATCAATTTTCCACATTTTTTCAACACCTATTAGTCTTTAGCTGTATTTTCTTAATCTACAAGAGAGCTAAATAAATTGGTAGTTCTACAATTCAACTGCTGTGAACACATGACACCAAACTAATAAAAGGTCTTGGCCATTCAGTACACATGTATTGAGCTATAGACTGCAAGAAAATTTTGTACAGCCTATTCCGTAAAGGCATCTAATCAAAGCCCCATGGAAGAGGAACTACGGAAATAAAGTTAAAGCAATATGTCATTTAAGAAAATACAATTTTAGAGCGACGAAAGTTAAAAATGGACAGCTTTGAACGTTGAGAAGTGCAGAGCATTGTATTAGCTGCACCTTTGTGACCAGAGCAGAGATCACACGAAGCCAGCCCTCTGACCTTCTCCATAATACTAGATGAGTACTTTGATGGATGAAAGGCCATAGTTATTTTTTCTGTGTGCAAAATCCTCTCAGAAGAGCGAATATTGAATGATATTGAATTAACTGAAATGTAACAATACCTTAACGCCACTATATCGAGCGGTGAGGTCTCTACAGTCCTGTCTTGTGTTGATGCAATCGTGGAGGAAAAGAAAAGCATTTTTGCACAAAGCATTCCACCTCCAGCCAGCTAAGAACAAATGATGATTTATTGTTTCCTCCAGAAAATAGTTTGGGCCCACAAAGTGAACAGATATTAAAAGCGGACCCGTCTCTGCATGACTCCTCTCTCAGTTTACATGCAGCTTATCCTGAAGAGTTCATTGCGTGTTTAACACCAGGTCTTAGCAAAGCATTAAAAACATCAAACTGTTGCACGGCTCCATGCTCGTCCTTATTGCCAATATTCTATATACTGATATTGTTCTGTATAAACAATGGAGGGATTTTCATGGTCTTAACTGTTAACCATATTCAGTGTGATCTGTGCTGATTGGATTCTCTAAAGTCGAAGATGCCTTGGCCTCGAGAAGTGTACACAAAGAAAGGATCTTGGAGAAAGATGCTGCAGAATAGAAAAGAAAGCCACAAGCTGTTATTCTCTCCTTTACTCCTTTTGTCGTTTTTTCTCTTTTGAATAAATTCTGCCGTGTTTTTGCAAGTATGTATTGTGTATAGGTGGTATTTATGAGTAAACATTTCATCCTATCGACATGTGATGCTCCACTTATTACAAAATATTAAATCAATGCCATTTATTTATTTTTAATCCAAAAGGATATAACTTGGGTTTGTATTTAAAATTAATTTTGCAAACCTTTGCAGGGTTTCAGGTGGACAGCTGAGCCACATATGGACACACACACAAGGAATACTGCTACGAAATATACTCTACATATTACAATTTTTGCCATTGTGGGGAAACTGTGTCTGGAAATATTCGGAGTGTATTTCCTGAAGACAAACATTTATTAATGAAATAAAAACATTTAGAAAACCTTACGTCCAGCGTACGATGTGAGGCGCGGAGCTTCGTTCCCCAATTGGAAGCCTTGCAGTCAGCGTCCTTCTGCAGATCCTCAACGGTCTGAACCAGCACCTGGTTCTGCTCTGTGAGGTCATTCACATAAGACCACAGGAAATTCACTTTCTTCTGCAAGAATAACAGCACAGCAGGATCAAACGCTGCGTAATTTACTGTGTTTTAACAATCTGACAGTAGAACCGAGCTGTTTCTTTTACTTCATGGAGTCAAATCCATGACAAGCTAAAACTCCTGTTTTAAAGAAAGAGAACACTTCATGTGGACACAAGAAATCATGAACAACCACAGATCTCCCCAAGAATGACATTGTTACACAACTACTTTGTATTTGTTTTGTATCATTTGGAGGAAACATAAATCAAATATTGTGTTCAGAGTATAAAATGTCTTCTCCAAACAACAGCCACTTGTGGAAAATAATTGTTATATGTATATTTATGATTATGGTTAGGTAAATAAAAAAGGTAAGAGAAATCAAGCCCTTAACTAATCTATCCCCCCCCCCCAAACTCATCCCTCCAATCAGGGGGTTTAGGATAAGTGGAGGTCATTTGGTTGCAAATCAATAAACAAAACAGTGAACAAGGTGTATTTTTGGTTTGTACAGTATTGGTGGTATATACAGGCGTATTCTCAAATATAAATCAGTTTTGCTTTGGTGAAAATTGTAAGAAGACAGCAAATGATATTAATGAGGCTTAAGTGTTTGTTATATCGGGGCCAAAAGTTGCCAGTGAACATAAGTTGCTCTATTGCAAATCAGTTGTAACATAAACAGAAGTGAGATGCAAAATTTCCCCAAAGGTCATCCAACGTCTAAGTGGCGTCAGACATCCTTTGGACAAGCAGCTGATGGAACAGAAAAACGGGGACTATATGCCTCCAACAACGGCCTCACAAGGAAAAACATGAGAGCTCCCCAGCCGAATGGGATAACAGAATCTGAAAATGTATGTTTCATTTAGTTTTATCTAACCCTGGTGTCTTTAGGGTAGTCCCATCGAGATTACCAATCTGAGTCAACATGGAGGAGACACATTGGGTGGGGAGTCAACGGTCTCGCAGGGCCGGCTGTGATTCACTTTATTTTGTGACAAAAACAGAAGTGGGGAAATCTTCTGCTGCTGGCCACAGGCTCTCGTAAAGAGTAGTGCATGCATTTTTAACATCTGGAGTAGGACCCACATCACGAGAGCAGCAACATGCTGCTTATCAGGGAAGTAGACATTTGTAACGACCTAAATTAAAACCTTTTATGTCAGATTTGCAGCTCTATTGACTATTCTGCTCTACGAATGTTTAGTTTAATATCGCATAAACAGGCTTGTAGTTGGGAAGACTAATGGACTGAATTCCCTAAATTAGGCATTGCCTTCATGAGGGTTATTGAGGGATTTTGAAATTTGAAACAATATGTATAAAACTTGCCCTGCCTGCCTTTCACACAGCAGCCCACATAGGATTCACAATGCATCTGAAGTGTATTAGAAAGAAATACTTCATGAGCAGGCAAGTGTACATAGCTGGTCAGAGGTGAGGGCCGGCTCAGAAGGATGTTATTTCCTGTTGCTGCTTTGTGTTTACATTTGATTGTTTACAAAAAAATATGTCACCTGAACATGCTCCGCAGCTGATGTTATGTATCAATCCCTCGCAGCTCTTCAGTACGGTCTTCCAGGTCAGTGTTTTATCTCAGTTTAAAAACAAAAGACAAGGGATTGCACCGGTACAATATGGGAAATGCCAGAGCTTTGTTACCTATTTTGTTAATAGTTTGCTTCATTTTAGGGTTATTATAATCTTCCTTTTGAAAATCCACTGCAGACTCCTCCTGCCTGCCAGGTTGGCCCCTCACAGTGAACATTGTCCTAAAGCATTAGAAAAATATACTTTATTTGAATTCTTTAATCGGTCGGTTGTTCTCATATGTTAGGAAACATCATAAACCTACAATGGGTTCATGGATGAATGGGTTTTGTGTTTTCAATGGACAAGCTTTATGATTAATTGTCCATATCAACCTTTAGGACTTGGAAGCTCCTGGGTTCTAAACATATAACCTTGTTAAGCAGGCCCGCGACTGGGGCCGGCCGACCGAAACCCATCTCTGAAACCTTGTTACACTTCCTTTGATGCACAGCCCGGCTCACACAGGCTACATTCTGTAGCTAAATGATGTCACATGACAATCCGGATGATTAGAAACCTCTCTTTTTTAAATATGAGTGTGGATCTGTGTTCCTGATCTCCGCTGCTCAGATGGAAACATAATGTAATTTGCCACCTGTTACAAGTACTGCGGCTTTATGAAAGCACCCCTGCGCTTCCTCCTGTCATTTGTCTGACAGGACAGAGGTCATCTTCTGATGCCCGAGTCACAGTGGACAGGATGCTCTTTGATTTGTATTGGATGGATGATAACTTAATGACAATAAATGTTGGCAGAAAACTACACTTCCTGTAGAGACTTTGGGTCTGAATGGGGTGCTCAATAATTTAAAAACCTAATTTATGCTGTTGACTGGACCCATGAATACAATCCTGGGGCCAGAACTCTGGATGGTTAAGGAGGCTGCAGAGGGTCCACTGTAAATAGTTTGATTTCACTGTTAATTGAGTCACTACAAGACACAGTATCACTTAGGGGTCAATACTTTATCTGATGGGATATTGGGCTCACAATGAAAGCAGACACAACAAAAGAGGTTTAAGACTAAACATATTTGATGTGAATATGCATCCATAGCTGTTTGACAATCTCAAATTATATTCTATTTTGTCACTCAACCTCGAGGTCCTTAACACTTTTGATAGATGACAAACTTAAATAGTCATAATGGCAGCGGTGGGATTCGAACCCACGCCTCCAGAGAGACTGGAGCCTAAATCCAGCGCCTTAGACCGCTCGGCCACGCTACCGTTGATGTAAAATCATGTGCTCACATGTGTCACAGATCTACTCACCTCTAGCTGGAGTTCTCTGCTTCCAGTTCCACACACCTCAATCTCTGCTCGTGAAGTCCTCTTGAACTCGTGCAGAAGCTGTTTAAAGTTGTTTGGATCCTGGATGGGAACTTTCTGCTCCTCTTCTGAGGGAGAGGACAGGTTCAAAGTGTCACTTCCCTGTCCCAACAGCTTTGAGTTTTCGCCTGACTCTGGTGACTTTGTCTTTTGGCTCATGGTTGAGCAAGTGTTCAGCATAGGTCGAATAAAGTATCCGCACTGTTTATGAAACAAAGCTAACTATCTAACACTCATAATCACGGCTTGTCACTCTTGGTCGAAATCTTTGCACGGACTTATAGTTTACATTATCAGACAACTGTTGAGCGTCCTGAACAAAGACAATGCATTGCATTTTGAGTGCATGTAAGACATTATCGGTATTACTTTATGTGAATTACAAACAACTTGGTTGCTATCTGCCGTTACCACAACGGAGGACTTTAAATTATTTATTTCTCCCCCCTTCTTCACCCTGCAGTTTGCCGCCGCGTTAGCGCTATGTGATCTGATTGGCTCATTTGTACCATTTGGCTTCGTTATCGTGACGTTATTCCACACTATTGGTGAGTTTCCTTTAAGGGGCGGGACATATCTCCAAAACCCGGAAATACAGATTGTTTTCATCGTGTTATCAGGGGGACTGGGTTGAGTTCGCCCTTGCCCTCAAAAGAAATGGGTAAATATATATTTATTGTGTTGTGTAGCGAAAGTTTAAGGCTGCATTATATTTCTCCATACATTCATATTTCCACGGAAAGCTCAAATGCGTCATGTCTTTTTTTTTTAAACGATGCAAAGACTCGTAGTCGAATATAATCGCCACAGTGTTGTTGTCAGCTGTCAGTGTTGTGTCTCTAAAGCGATATGTGTTCCCTTTTCTTTGCATGTTTGCATTACAAATCAAATCGATGTCGATGTGTACAGTGCATACAAATTAAACGACAAACTATTGTGCATTAGTATTCATCACGAGTCATCTCCAGGTATATTATTTACCCAACTCTAACTTTGGATGGTAACCTTGTGAGTGTGTATTCCTTCAAGAGTAGGTTTTACTGCTCTGCACATAATTCCATTATTCCCCTAAATAATCAGTTCTAGAGATCTAAACCTTCCACATTGAGATTCAAGGCAAAGTTGATCTTATTGATTTTCAAGAGACAACTCCCTTCATTTCTCTCATCCCAATCATCACTCCTCTACTCTTATCTGTCTCTTGGTTATATCTCTCTCTTTTCCACTGGCTTTGACTGCACTGCTCTTGCACACTCTGCCAAAACCTAATCCTCACTGTGATTATCACATAATGCTTTTGCCTTATTATCAAAATGGAGCAGATTTGGGTTTTGTTGTTGTTAAAGACTGATGGGCATGGGCTTAAAAAATTAATAGACAATGTCATGATGAGGAAAACGTGGAGTGGCTGATTGCATGAGATTGAAGTATAGGCATGTGTCTCTGCAGCTAAACACTTAGTGTAATGAGTGTGTTTTTAAGAGAGTCGCTGAAGTTAAATTGGGCTGTGATCTCACTCTGGGGTCATAAGGTCATTTTACGGGCTACAGTTTCCAGATGAAGGCAAGTGATAAAGGCAAGCGGGGTTATCTGTGCACTTATTTTGAAAGAATTCCACCACTGATGGATTAGTTTATAGCTTTAGTCGTATAACAAAACACACACACAAACAAAAAAAACACAATTAATGTTTTTCTGATGGACAGTACTAAAGGTTTTTAATTTGAATAATTTCAACGTCTCCAAAATGATTAAATATATCTGTGTTATCATGATTTTATCTGATGATTTGTTAGTTTTTTCTGTCATGTTGGTGCTACTCTAGAATCCATCATTCCCAGCTTTACATAGACGGACAGAAATTGGCAGAACATCCAGTGTGCAAATTTAAATTCCGTTAAATTCTATAAATCATATTCAGTTGTCTCCAAGTATCACAGTATTTTTGTGTACATTGCCAGAAGACACATTCTTTCAGGAAATCAAGGCAATAAAGTTCCAAATTGAGATGAAAGTATAACATGCAATTAGTGGTACAATTTGCAGCAGCAGCAACCCAATTCCCCAAATTCATTCACAGATGAATATCAAAGAGGGATTCCTGAACGCAGCGTCTGTACAGCGGGGTTTCTGACTGGTGTAGCACATTTTTAAATCTCTTATTCCGCAGTGGCCTTGACATTCTTATAGATTCTACAGGAGAATAAAAGACACATTTTCCACTCACACACAGTTTTTAATTGTTGCACAGATTAAAAAACAGACTAAATGTTTTCATGCACAAAGCAGAAGCTAAGAAATGTGCTGATCAAATATTCCGCAGTATAGCACATTGTATTTGCATGAGGTGAGGCCACAGTGCTCTCAGTGACTCCTAAGAAAGACGCAACTTCAGTTCTCTCATTTATTAGCTGTTCCGCTTTTTCTTCCACGTTCATTGTGCCTCTCTGCCCTCTAAATGTTTCATTACTTTTTAAGTTGTTTTTTTGCAAACCCCTGTACTTATTACTCCTACAGCCCTAGCATGCTCAACCTTCCTACTCATGAAATCAATTAATTCTCTTAAATAATTTACCTTCCGAGCAAACCAGATTAAGCAGAGTACATTTTTTTTGTGTGTGTGTGTGTCGGACGTGCTGTTCTAACTGATGTGTATTTTTTTGTGTTCAGGCATTAACTTGGCCCTCACCCCGTGGCTCAGAGTAGTCTTGGGTGATTGCAAAAAGGGCAGAGCCTTGATAAAGCATTAGTGTGTGACGCACACGCATACACACAGCCTGAAGACCCCTCTGTGCATTTGCACACATTCATTTTTCATGAAACAGACTCATAACAATTAGTCTGGTTACCGCCTGGGTAATCTTAGCGTCCCCGTAATGCCTGTGGTCTGCAGTATGACATCACTCTCTTAAAAGTTCTAAATCTGACATTCTCATCCGTTTTCATAGTGAGGACATTAGAAGGCCATGGCTAATAGGCCCGCACTCGTTCCTGGCGAAAGAAGGGCAATAAAGTGAGGGAGCGGGAGAGAGGGGGGGGAAAAAATGACACGGAGTGCTCAGAGAAATAGGTTTTATTCACGAGAGCTTTTACACAAATTAATTTACATGAGCGAGAGCAGAAAATGTTAAGTTGTAATTCAACATGCTTTGCCAATGCGTAGCCTATTTCTCGCTACAAGCATCATAGAAAGCCAAGTGAACGTTTATGCATTATTTCAGCAAATATATTATGCTAACAACCATAGCTAAGTGCGCAGGAATGTGTGCCCTGCACCACACCCGCAGCTTCATTGAGACTTTTGGACACACGGTCATCCAAATGGCACGGAATGATACCCTCGTGAGCAGCTTCAGAGCACTTGTCCGCTGCAGGGAAAACAAATCCCCCAGAGATACTCCACCTTCCCAGCATCCCTCAGTCTTTAGTCCCCTGCCCTAAACACCCTCATCCCCTCCCCAGACACCAAAACCAAGGTCAAGAAGAAAGTGCAGCCTTCCTCCGTCTATAGGCTATTCCCTGGATGCCCGCACCTCAGTGTGTCTGAGGAATGTTCCCTCCTCCTTTATTGTGACCGTCAGTCTCAAGGTCAGCTCCGAGGGATAGGTTTGTGCTTATCTGTTTTTCCCCTCTCTCATTTTTTTTTCTCCGTAGCTATCTTTGCCCCCAGTTTTTATCCTTCAATGTATCAGTAGCTCAGAGGTTTCATGTCTGTGTTTTTTTTGTCTTTTCTTTTTGTTAGCTGTCATTGCAGCCTTGTTGTCTAATTTTCAGAGCAGCTGTGAGGCTTCAGTCTGATGCTCGGTACGCTTTTGTTTTCTCCTCTCTCCTTCCTCACAGTGGTCATGGCCCCTTTTGCCTTGAAGCAATGTTGCAGTGTGTTCCCTGGTAGATTGGATATTGTTGTTGTGTTTGTTGTTGTTGTTGTTGTCTGTAAGCTATAGAAGTCAGCCTTGAGTCAGTGAGCTATCTTTGTCGGAACAAGATGCACAGGCTAACGCAACAAGGGGAGAAAAAAACCTCTCATTTGACCTGAATCAAAAATACCCTTTAATATTCCCAGGAAGAGGTTTTTAAAGTATGTTCTACAGCTCTGATAGAAAAGCAAGGCCCAAGAACCCCGGTCCCAGAATTTCAGTAGATTTTCAGTGAACCCCTTTAACCTGCCTTCTGACTCTGCTGGTTGTCAGCGGCCGACTCTCAAAGAGACGGCGTTTAGTGTCTGGGTCGGTCGGTTGGCTGACCCACGGGAGAATCATCGAGTCAACGTATCGCATCAGGTGTGTCTGTGTGAGTGAATAGTCTCTCTGCTTGTATCTGTCCACTAACACACACACACACACCATGCCAGTGCTCTGTAAACACTGGCATTGACCGTGACTTTTGACTATTACATAAGGAACATGGATTTCCAGCTGTCCACGGTAAAAGTGCTGTAAATTCAAATGCTTAATTTTTATAGGCAGCTTGGCATTGACTGAAGTGTCTGCTTGTTATATATTTGGCAAGTGCTGTAAGTCTGAAGGGAAGCTGTCAATAGCAATCCCAGCTATTGATATGGCAGTGGGCAGGAGATGTTACTTGGCCCCCGACTCCGGCATCCCTCTGATCCCTCTACATCATAATTACATTAATATTGACAGACCCTTGACAATAGTCACATTACTATTGATAGGTGGCTGTCAATACCGTGTTTCCCCAAATAAAACATATTCATTCATAACTTGTAAACTGCTCGATAAAAGGCTTTGAAGAGAATATTGGACCCGGACGGTTTTGCTCTCCCGAGAGGGATGCTGCTGTGACTGGGATTTCCACCACCTGGCTGTGTGTGTGTGTGTGTGTGTGTGTGTGTGTGTGTGTGTGTGTGTGTGTGCGTCTGTGTAACCATGGACTGATAGATTAATTTGGCTATGTATTAGAGCTCTGCATAGATCAAGGCTACCCTTGACATACAAACATAGTCCACACACACACACACACACACACACACACACACACACACACACACACAGGCACATAATCTGCACATTTTCACCCATCAAGGATAAACTTTCCGATTTAAGCTAAACAAATGGAGCCTGTTTATTGGTTACCGTACACATTCAGTGTACCTCCAATATTTTTTTAAACCCAAACTCTACTTCCGTCACAGGCGAGGTTCTCTTCACTAAACATGGCAGCATTTCAAATGCAGCTCAATGAATTTGTCACACCTGCTTACTTCAGCTTGAATTCACTCTTTTTTTCATTCATTTGCTAATTCTAAGTTAGTCGGACGGTGTATCCTGGCTCTATTGAAACATCATGAATACACAGATGGTCCTATACGCCACAATAAACCCAAGCATTGCCACCGTATATTAGGACGTTTTTTTTTTTTTACCTCCTCGAGAAACGTCTAAAGTGACCATCATCTCTCTCTGTCAAAACTGCCATATTTACCCGGCTGAAATCTCTTTTAAAGCCTCGTGACAAATCCTGTTCAGTGAGACACAAAAGCCACTGTCAAAAAAAGGCCTCTCTGTCTCTCTCTCTCTCTCTCTCTCTCTCTCTCTCTCTCTCTGTGGGCCTCTTGCTCTGTCTCTCCCTGCGTTAGTTAGTCTCCCACTTCTTAAGCGTTTCGTTTGAGGAAAGGGCAGATAAAACTGGGGGAACTGTGAGCACTTTGGAAACGTATGCAGCGCAAAATAGCCCAGACGTCACAATGGTGGGATCCCTTATGGAGTCGACTCTAGGGGGAGGAAAATTGTTCCACATTTGGCAGATGTTTACGGTGTACCAGAGACTGTGCCGTTAGCCTAATCCCTAGTGATGTGATTTGTACACACACCCCTATCTCCAGAGGGAGCAGGCACCAAGAGCCCCTGGGCTTCGCCTCCTGTGTGTGTGTGTACGTACGTGTGTGTGTGTGTGTGTGTGTGTGTGTGTTAGATTGTGTGTGTTTATACACTGGAGAGAGCAGTCTAAGACCCCCTGCTCCTCTGCATTGCGCAGCTCAAAGGTTGCATTAAGGACGGGTTTTACATGTGAAAAGTGATTTCCGTTTCTATGTATGAAGAAAGAATAACCCCCCTAACAGGATGGGCCTCACTTCCGGGGCCTCACTCCTCCCAGCAGCCCAGTTGTCCTTTTAATAGTTTAGACTTTGTATATATAGTATATAGAGTTTAACAGATCAAGTGTAGTGTTCCCCGTGTGTTTGATAAGGTATTTAATAAAGTTAAGTCGGGAGACATTTATGTCATTTTAGGGGGAATTCAGGATTGTTTTTCAAAAAGAGTTTTTATTTATTTTGGCCTTCATTGAGGAAAGCTTTATACTCTTCTCTCTGTCGGATCACTTGTGAGGGTGCACTTCAGTCTGTTGTGTTTTGTGAATACAATATCGTGACATCTTGGAATTTTGACTTAAACGACAAAGTGAGATCCAGGCTGTACAAATATCTTTGTTTTTCTTCATACAGAATTGTGGTCCACTCATGAAAATCCTGTAAAACATAAATAACATACGCCATTTTTTTTGCCAGCAGGTTTCGAAAGCGATGACAACCAAGAAATGGCCGCTAAAAGTTCTGTTCCACAAACGGACGTTGACCCGCAGACCGCAGTATTGCGCATAAGCCAGCTGGACGCCCTGGAGCTAGACTCGGCTCTAGAGCAGCTGGTATGGACCCAGTTCTCCCAGTGCTTCCACAACTGCCGCCCCGGCCTGCTCACCCCACTGGAGCCTGAACTGAGGGCTCTGCTCCATTTGCTTGTGTGGAGGTTCACACTTTATTCTAACAGTGCCACTGTGGGCCAGTCTTTACTGAGCCTGCGCTACCACAACATGCTTTCCTCGTCGCCCCGTTACAGACCTCTGTCTCGCAGGCAGAAGCTGGGTCTGGCCTTGCTTACTGCAGGTCCACGCTGGCTCCAGGAGCGCTCCCACAGCCTGCTGCTGTGCTTGAGTTCAGGAGGGCCTGTATCTGAAAGAAGTTAGTGGTTTACTCCAACAGGGCCTCCGCAATGGCCTGACCCTTGTTTCTAGCATCACACAGCTTGCAAGTCTCATCAACTTCCTTGTGTTCCTAAAGAAAGGTCGCCATCCGGTCCTGGCTGAAAGGATCGTGGGAGCTCGGGCGGCTTTCAGCAAGCCCGATGTGGTCAGGGACGTAGCCTACCAGTACATGAACCGCGAGCTGATGTGGCACGGCTTTGCCGAGTTCCTCATCTTCCTGTTACCGCTGATCAATACAAGGAAACTGAAAGCAGCAGTGTCTTCGATTGTTTTGGGGGGACAGAGTGCTGATGGGAAGGGAGGCACGGAGAGGCAAGAGGCGTGGAAGGAGTGCGGACTGTGCGGAGAGTGGCCGACCATGCCTCACACGGTGGGCTGTAGACATGTTTTCTGCTACTACTGCATCAAAAGCAACAGCATTGCAGACGCTTACCTCACCTGCCCCAGATGTGGGGCCGAAGCAGGGCAGCCTGAGCCGGTCAAGATGGAGCTGGAGATGATTAGCATGTGAAGAAGTGTATTTGGTAATTGCAGGGACTTTGAAATTAAAATGGGGATTCATATATATAACAGACTCCTGAGTTTCATCTTTGTATAATTATGTAAATGTTTCTTTAAGTTTACCACATTTTGATGAAAATGTACAGACGTATATGTGAACATGAGACAAGTGTGCGTATGAGTTCATGACTGGACTTCAGTCTTCATGATGTCTGCGTCTCTCCTGAACACACATAGACCTGCTATGTTTAATGTATGTGTGCATATATTGACAACCCTCTGCCCCTTCTGTTTCTCCAGCTGGACTTTGGACAGAACTATTTGTCTTCGGTGCACTGGACAGACTACAGAGAACCACACAGAGCATATATTTGATGAGTGAACGTGTTGATTTATGCTCCAAATTGGCTGTCTGTTAGCACGTGTGTATGTGTGTGTGTTTGTTGAAATGGGAATATTTGTTCTGATGAAAAATGCAGAAAGTCAGCTGAATAAATAATGGGAGGAATTTCTGATGCCTCTCATCATGGCCAAATTAGCATTTGTTGTGTATTTTGTACCTAAATTGTATTTCAACATCATTAAAATTGATAGAGTGCTACCTCTTGGGTGTTTGTTTAGTTAAGTGGAGGAGAGAGAGATGAGGGAAAGTTATAACAATCAGCACACTTCTCTCTAGACGGGCCCGGTCGTTCTAACTCCCATTATCCGTTTTCACAGCACCCCAACATGCTCAAGATCAAGGGGGCAGCCAGGGGCTTGGATTGACTCTCTCTCACACACACACACACACGCAAACACATACACACTTGACAGCCAGTCTCTCTTTCCCTTGGCCTTTCTCTCTTTTGCTTCCTTTCCATCTCTCTCCCTCTGTAATCTCCAGGGCCCTCGCCCCCATAAGACTGTAGTAAACTGTACCAAAACCCTGGCAGTCGTCTCCTTCCTCGCAGGCGAATTACTCTCTAATCCCTGTAATGAGTCCAAAGATGCTTATTTATGCTGGAGTTAACCTCCACCAGTGAGCCCAGCCCCGGGCCAAATGCACCCCAGCTGAGTGAAGCCTTTCCTGGGCTGACAAGAGAGGAGTCGGGTGGGATGGGGGGGCTACCTCCCACCTCGTCTTCCCTCCCCCTTCATCCCCTCTCCCGCTCTGATCACTAGGGCTTAATTGCTGATTGCCGAGACGATCAATCGGAACTGCAGGCGTGATAGAAAGCCTATTGCGGAGAGTTGTTCTCAGATCTACCGGCTCAGACAGACGTACACACATTTGCACTCAGATGAGGTTAATGTTTCAGTTGAGTGGAGAGGATAGCATTAAATATTTTTCCTCTTGAGGTGCATGAATGCCTTAAAGAATACTGGGTAGGTGTACTGGCAGGGCTGACCCTAAATTATTTATCTTACTGACCAATGTGATCTTTATTTCTCCAAGAAGTTCTGCAGGTTTGTAGAGCATATGTGCTATAGTGTATGCCCTTGGTGGTAATGCGAGGCCAAAATGAATGAATTGTACGGTTTAAAGCACATAGAAGTGTTGAAAAGCCCCGTTTGATTAAAAGAAACTGAACACCTTGAGGTGGGGGGGTCACATTCCTACATGATGATTGGTTTGACATTATGTAAAGAACATTGTGCTTATCATATGGATATTTGGAGGTCCTCTCACATCAAGGACGTTCTGACTAATGAATCCTATAGCAATGCATATAGAGCCAGAGACGGGGAAGACTGTTTGTCAATATTTTATGCCCTACATTACATTAATGTACGGCGAGTCCCAGAAGGCGAGATTAAGGATGCATATATGATCAGCGTAATGCCGCTGGGAGATGTCATTGTCTTAACATTCAGGCAGACTTACAATCCAAACCTTTTTGCAGATATTACTCCAACTGAAGTCCCCAATCTCCAGGAAAGAGAAAAGATAAAGAAGAAACAGTGCATTAAAGTCTATTAATTGAGTTAGGCCATGGATTGAATTAGTTGGAAGTTGGAACAGGGCTCTGGACTTAAGGAAGGTAGTAGGGCTGCGTTAAGCCTATCTGTCTTTGGATCTTTTCTAATTCACAGGCTCCGTGTGGAGCAGAAAAAGAGGAAGAAGCCCAGATTCCCAGCGGCTATGCAAAGCAATCTGCCCGTTCACACGCAGCCATTTAGGGAGCAAATTGGCCCTGTGCCCCCTCTGACGAAGGTTTTAAGAGAAAGGGAATTAGGGCGTTGAATCCCTAACTAGATCTCCTTCTTTGATGAGCCTCTTTATCCTTCTGTCCCTCATCTCCATTTCTTTGATGTGAGGCGTTGATTTTCCTGATTAAATAGTTTTAAAGTAAAAAGCTCTTCTCTTTGCTCTGTAATACCGGGTACTTTACTGTACCTATTGTAGGTTAGTTTGTGTGCATGCTTGCCGAATGGTCCATCTGTGGTATTCTTTAATTGGAACAGAGCCCTGGGCTTGCAGATAATAATACGGATGGTACAATAGCTTTGATTCGTACATGCATATTTTTCTCTCTGAGAAAGAATGTTATCATTTAAGCTTATGCCTAGCTTTTACCTCTTCATTTGAAATGACGTGAAGGACTACGAAAGCCCTGTGCATCGCTAATGAAATTAAAGAGTAAAAAACACCTGTGCTTTCTCACTTCAACAAAATTCCATTTCTGATCCTTCTGCTCGCAAGTGTGAGCTTTCCCCTACTTTTCAACAGGTAAAGGAATTCCACCCCTTTTGTACCGGGGAGATATTTCCAACAGCAGACTTTCAAAGAGCACATGACATTATGTTCATGCCAAGAAAAGATGAAACAAAAAGAATGCACCATTTATTTGTTGACACCTCAGAGGATTTCTGACACCTGTATATGTTTTTCTTGTGGCATGTCCAATATGTCAATAGGTTTTACAAGTATCTCTCATATTTCATCTATTCAATAAAAGACATGCCAAACATAAAACACCAAAATTCCTCCAAGGAAGTGAAATCCTAGGTGTGCTCGAGTTCAGGGCTGCAGCCGCTGCAGGTACCTGTTATGAGAGTTCTTTCAACACCTGCCGGGCTTTGGATACCACCGGGCCCAATTATCTAAGACTGCCTCCTCTTCTTAACCACCTCTTCAGTCTAACAGGTCAGGGGGACAATCAATCACTCCTAAAATAAGGAAGTAATTTCCTGAGCTTTTATCGCGGTGTTGAGGTTTTGTCTGGTTGCATTTCACACCTTGAGAGAAGATGGAGCAGCGCTGCTTTGGGAATATACAGAATTTAGCCTTTCCTTCTTTGTTCTCAAGACCCAGGATGATTCGGGATCTATATAGGATCTATATGTTCACCTCAATATGTGTAGTTAGGAAGAGCAAATACAAAGATCAAGAAAATACTGTCAAAAGTCCTGTATCTTGTGATACACGTTGCTAAAGGTTACGCTACTAAAAAAGTTTAAATGTAGGCTGTATCCTCCTCCACATACAACGATATCCTGCATGCATGCAGACAGACAGTCTGGAGGGGAAACTCATATGAACTATATATTATATATCTTGTTTTACTGCATATCTGTCTATTTATTTATTGCTCGCGACTCAAGTTCATCAACATCATAGCCTACACCGAGCACGATTGGCTGGAAACGTGAGAAAAGATGCCCAAAACACAGACGTGGGATCCATATTTTGTTATCCAGAGATGAATTTAAATGAGACCGTACAGACTAAAACTAATTGTAAGCCTCAAAAAATGGTGAAAATATCGTACATTTTGTCACTTTTGGGCATTATTGATCGTACATAGAAGAGAGGGCGAAAGTGAGGTATTTGAGACTGCATTAAATAAAAAGAACAAACACACTCCAGACCAGTGTTTTAAATTTCACATCCTCTTACGCTAACACAGGGCTAAAGAGATGGAAGCAAACTTTACCTGACCTGTCCTCTGATTGGAAGAGCTAGGACAGGAGAAAAGCGAGGGGATTGGACAAACGGCCAGAGGGCATCATGGGGGATTATAGACAGGTGTGTTGTGGTGTGCCCGGGGTTAGATCTGCTAAAGCCAAGCCTGTTTGTGTGTGTGTGTGTGTGTGTGTGTGTGTGTGTGTGTGTGTGTGTGTGTGTGTGTGTGTGTGTGTGTGTGTGTGTGTGTGTGTGTGCATCCTCTAGTCTGTATGTGTGCTTAGCCCTCTCGGTCCTCTTCCTACTGATGTCTAGAACAGACTAAATGAGCAATAATCTGCACACATCCCTCCAGATGTCCCAGTGAATTTCCTGTGGCTTAAGGCACCAGCTGAGTTCTTTGAAAGTTTTGATAACTTCTGCAAATGTGATTGAACCTCTGCTTGTTCAGGAATGTGGTGCAGGACACAATGAGCTTATTCCCATTTCCCCTGAAAGAGATGAAAAAAGGAGGCATGTGCTTGTACTAGTACACCTTTTAGTACAATCTAGTCTTACGCTCTTTTTTTTAAGAGGATTGGAAGAGAAAGATGTTTGATGTGTGCTGTAGAGCTGAGGAAATGATTATTTTTTAAATATTATTCTCATAATATTTTTTAAGTTGAATCATTTTCACTGCAATAATTGAGGTTACAAAGATTATACAATTATTATAAAGATAAATATCAGAATATTCACATTCGTTTTTGTCTTCAGTTTTAATATGCAACTCTTTTTAGTATGGTGTATATGTATATATGTTTAGTTTTTATATTGTTGGAATTGCTATAACGTAATTATCATAAATATGTATTATTGTTGTAGGGAGGGGGGAGGGGAGGGGGGATGCCTCTGATCATTGTGCAATCAACCAGAAGTTGTCAGCTGATGAAGATGAAGGAGAACAGAGCTTTATTCCCCATCTTCTGTCAATCAATGCTACTACAAGGCCCAATCCTCACAAGCAACCAAATACAAGCAGCGGCACATGTAAAGTGACATGAATATTTGATAATGTCCTGCTCTGATTGTTATTCATTGACTCTAATATTTCAAATCTCAGAGCCAAGTTTAGGAAAATAAATGTGTAAGAATGTAAAAGAGAAACACAATAATCGCCACGGATGGAAAGAGTCAATATACACGGAGGTAAAGGTAACAAGAGGAATCTCTAAACAACATGTGTAGGCAACACGCTGAACAATGACAACAGCAGGCAGTAAAAGCCTAACCCTGTTAAGTATGAGGCTGCCGGGTAATGACAATGTATTTGTGCATTTCAGCATCTTGGAATCTCCGGCTTTCCGGGGAAGGAAGAAATATCATTTTTGTGGTTGCCATGGATACTTGCGTGTGAAGGTTTTTTTTTTCTGCGAGTCTCGACTCCTCTAGGAGATCAGTGAACCGCACGTGTCAACCAGCATTAACCTGCTCAGTCCAACAGATGCACAGAGACACACACATGCACAAGACAAAATAATAAACACACACAAACATGCACGTTAACCTTCTCGTCTCCACACAGAGTGCAGTACAAACCCAGCTGCAGCTTCTAAACACACAAACACACAGCTGTGAGTGCAGCTACGCACTGTCGGAGCTGATACGCTCTCGAGTGAACACAGAGCTGTACCCTGAAGAAAAAAACTTTGAGTATAATGTTGTTCTGTTGTACTACATGAGGTCTAAACCTCCACTGTGGAGTTTCCAAACAGACACAGTCCTAAAGACTGATACTGTATGTGGAGCAGTTTTATATTCTATCACAGAGCTCTCAGTAATTAGCAGATTTAATTCCCTACTTTCTGGTTGACGTTAAGCAACATTTCAGAGGAGTTTTCTCCCGTTTTCACTCACTGTCAAGTCACGTGTGGTGCTTCAGTTTAACATGTAGAGCATGAAGCCAGGGTTAGAGGATTGTTCCAACTGGGACCATGTCACCTAAATGATTAATTTATATTCCTGTAGCGCCCGCCAAATTAATATCTATGCATACTATAGCTGACCCCGTTAGAGCAGTGTCAAGTTTAGTGTGGCGTAATATACAAAATACAGCCCGTGCCTGCTTCTCTTTATGCAGGTGTCTTTTTTTTAACATCATTTCAGCTAAATCCCTGAAATAAAACCAATTTTTGTAATAATCAGCTCTTCAGGATTAAGGCTTTCTTTGTTAGGCGTAAATGCAATGCTCTCTTCTGATAAGTAATGCTAGATTGTTTAATAACTATACAGATTTATATATAAAAAACATAACAAGCACATAAATTGAGGCCCCAGAATTTCTGGAATTCTAACCAAGAATCAGCTCTCTGTCATTTTCATCATCTCTGCTTTCATCCTCTTCACAAACATGCCAGACTTTTCTCAGTAGGGCCCCTAACTGACACTCTGGGCTTGTTGTCAAGTATTATGTTCTCAAGTGTTTGTGCTCGTCTTCTGCGCCAAGCTGCTGTAGTCCTCTCTGCCCCATCCACAAAGGCCTACACAACATTCAGCAGTCGTATCTTTGCTTGTCTATCTAGGAGCAAAAGTCAAATTAAAAAGGTATGCCAGAAAAGAGAGCATATCTGCAATTCAGAACACATTTTTCTATCAGACAGGAGATATATTGCCGACTAAGTATTGTCAGATGTTGGCAAATTCCACATATTTTTCATATCCGGCCCCATGAAACTTGGGGCTGCATCAAGACTCAAGGCACATCATCGACAAAGACTCTGTTTGACCTCAGGAGCACAGACAGAAATGAACAAAATATCCATTCTGTTTTCTACAAAAATATTTTCTCTGATATAAATGCAATATCACCGACCATAAATCATTTAGGAATTCATTTGGGAATCATTTGAAAAACACATTTATTTGTGTGGTGTTCATCAATAAACGTGGCTCCTGTGGAAGTTTTATTTATATATTCATGCATTCAATAGATTCAGTTATTCATGTATTCACTCATTCACAAGGCCTAGTCAGTGGCTATGCGTCAGACCCCTGTGTGTGCGCATTTATGAGTGTGTGTGTGTGTATGTGTGTGTGACCTGCGGCGTAGTCCTGCTACGCTGCGGGCTAGTGCTGTTCCCCAGGGGGCTCTCATCTTTTACTGAGCCCTGACAGAAGATGGAGGCTCGGAGAGGGGTCCGCTGCATTAAAAAGCCTTTACCTAGCTCTGATTTATCACCCCTGCCTCACACATACACACACACACAATCACACACGCACACCACCCGCCTGCCAACCCCACGCCATCTCACCATTTCTCGCCGCAGCTCGACTCTACACTCTATCAAACGCACAGACACATAGATGCATGCACGCACACACAGAGTCAAACGGACACACATTCACACACCATCAAACACATACTCGTTCCATCATAAGATGGCTGCCTCAGAGAAAGAGTGAGGGAGCGAGGCGCCGCACTGCACCGCAGTGGTGATTTTGCATTTTAATGGTACCCCTCCTCTCTTCCTTTCACCCCTCTCTCCCCCCCCCAGTTGGTAATTCTGGTGTGTCGCAGGCAGGCAGGCGGCAAGCCACCGGCTACCTCACCACAGGAAGACAGAGCGACACAATTACAGGACAGCATTTCCTGGATACGTCACATGCAAACGGCTGCATTTGAATGTGACAGTCACTGAGGAGGTGAGGGAGGTGTGTGTGGACTGTGGGAGGAAGTAGATTGTCACTTTACTAAACTACACTATATGGACCTTTATTTGCAAATTAAGACCCCCCTACACACACACACACACACACACACACATACACACACACACACACACACACAGACAAGGACAAGAAAAATATACTCACAACATTCTAAATCAAAGCTACATGTGTACACCCGAAACTGAGACATGGGCAAAGGTGAACGTTGGTTTTAAAAAGCATCACAGCAAATTCAAATATACACACATCACAAGCTCACACACACACACACACACACACACACACACACACACACACACACACACACACACACACACACACACACACACAAGGTTGTCAACAGCACACGTAGGAAGAACACAGCACTTTGTCCTTGAGAGGGTCCAAGACTTGGTAATCATATTCATTCATTCATTCATACATATGGGTGGAATACATTTGCTTCATCTCCGCTCGAGTTATTGCATGAGTGCTGATAAAAACTGGGGACAAAAAAAAAAAAAAAAGACAGGGAATGAATTTAATCTCTGAATAAAAACCTTTCTTTCAAACACACATTAATACAAGTTGACTGCGCAAGAAGTTATGTGTTTAGCATTACTAATTTTTGTCATTGGAGTCTTTTATTCAAATCTTATTTACGTCAGATGAAATTCTGTTTCGCATGAGACCGGACGGCAGGGGCACATTTCATGAGCGGGACAGGACACAATTCTTCTGGTAATCATTCAGTAATTCCTTCAGTATGAAAAAATAGAAAACTAATTAATTTGTCCATTAAATGTTAGCAGTTGCTCAGATCCACAATATTTAGTTTAACAAAATTCAACTTTAAAATGAAGAACTGCTTCCATTCAAATGTACCCAAACTGGATTATAACAGTTGTAATTACTTTTATAGCTGATATTACCTCTATGTATATCATTATTATAGACATGCATGTGACATTTATAAGAAATCAATAATATGGTGGATTTTATGTGTGTGTCTGTGCTAAGAGGCCTCATGTCTCCGGGGAGGGCGACATCCTACAGATGTACAAAAAACATTTTTGGGAACTGCAAAGCCGCGAAGAGCTCACCGAAGAGAGTGGGGGCTCTTTTATTTTCTAGCAATTCTTTTCCTGTAAATGCTCGTAAATGAGTGTTGAGGACGTCTCAGGTTCTGTGCATGTGTGTGCGTGCGTGCGTGCGTGTGTGTGTGTGAGTGTGTGTGTGTGATCCAAGCAAGCGAGCATCTGATGTGCTGTGGTGTGAAATGTAGACCTTTTGTGTGTTAGCCAATGCTACCTTAATGCTGGAATAATAACGTAAGCAAGTTGTGCTCCGTCATTCACAGAGTGTGTGTCGTACTACACGCGTGTATGTGTGTGTATGGAAGAAGAGCAAGAGGAGGAAGAGGAGGAGAGATTGTTGGTAATGTAATCATTTCTCACCTCTTCTCATAGAGATGAAAATAACACTGTTTAGGCTGAAAATAGGAATAATTCCTTTGTTTGTCTATATGTGTGTGTGTGTGTGTGTGTGTGTGTGTGTGTGTGTGTGTGTGTGTGTGTGTGTGTGTGTGTGTGTGTGTAGATGTGCCTGATATTAAGTCATTTGTTTTTAAAAGCGGTAAAATTTTGCCACTAATCTGTGTTTGTTTGTGTGTGTGCGTGTGTGTATGTGTGTGTATGTGTGTGTATGTGTGTGTGTGTGTATGTGTGTGATGAGGAAATGGAGGGTGAGAGGAAGGCTGCTGCAGCTGTTGCCCCCAAAACCATAATTCATTGTTGGGAATGCTACAATCTAGATTACATCTCTTGCAGCTTAAAAGTGTATTTCCCCATAAACAGCAATCTACGGCTCATAAGAATTAATTCTGCTTCAGCATAAACAACCCCCTTGTCCTCTCACCCCTGCACATGTGTGTATGCATGTGTGTATACATGTATTTGTCCATATGGCATAAACAATCCCCTACTCCTGTCAGGAACACAGAGTGATCCATCAGTTTCTCCACAGAAAACCAATTTCACTGGAGATGTTCAGTTTTTCACCGACACACACACCACCTATCTTCGCAGAGCGAGAGAGAGAGAGAAAGACACACACATACACAGCACAGAGGAAGATAAAGAAAGAGGCAAACGAAAGGCGAGGAAATTGAACAGAGAAGAGAAGGAAACATGAAGCAAATTTGAAAAGGAAGGATGGGGGAATAAGAGAAAATAAGAAAGAACCATCTTGCTGTGTTTGATAGGACACACTGTTAGTTGCTGTCTCATCAGTTCAATACAGTACGCAAAAACCAATCAGCTGTTGCCCTGTGCACTTGGAGTTGATGCGTAATTTATGTGACAGCACATAGTGGTGTAGAGGTACATTTAAAAAAAGGAATAAGGATGAAAGACGGAGAATGAAAAAAGATCACTTTTGACTGTTAAAGCTTGAAGTGTGGGATTATGAGCAGGGGGGGCATGCTGTGGCGGCCCAGTTTTGCCATATTGAAGTGGGCAGATGACAACATAATTACACAGTCATCTCATAACACGTGATTAAACCAACAATGCATGTCGTCTCCTCCTAAGGTCCCCGTTTCTTTTGTTGTCATGCATGTGTTTGCTGAATAGCGATGTTGCATGTGTTCATGCTCACGGGCAGGAAGAATGGGGTGAATCCATGCATGTGTGTTAACATATGTGGGCAAACACAGACATAGCCAGACAGGAATATTGTATACAGACAAACAGGCATTGGACAGCAGGCTAATGTATCTTTGTAGTAATGAGCTTAAGTTAAAACAAGATGAGAAAGGCCTTCATTTTAGAGAAGCTGCATTGCCACTAATGACTAGAGGGCCTCCAACTGCCATCTCAGCCTATTATAACTTAGAGATGGCTCTTCTGTGTTTTTCAAGATGAATGCAAATTAAAAAGCATTAGGCTACATTCATTTGCGGTCTTTGGCATATAGGCCACTTTTGGTCCGAGGGCCACTTAAGCCGGCCTTTTTTCTTCAAATGACCTTGAAATCAAAGACAGAGGAAGTTTTAATGATTTAGAGGGCTCTTAAAGACTCGAAAGGAAAAGCAATACAGGGCCTCATTAAAATTTTCATTTAAACATTAAAAAAGCTTTTTGTTACAAATGTTCCTGCCAAAAAGCTGAGTTGATACACAAAGAGGACCGTAAGAATATCCAGCATCTCAGCCAATTTGATGTCAATGCATCTCCTCATCTCTTCATCCCTTCATCAGTGATTCTATAAATTACAAGGCGCGCTTATTTGGCTGCTTTATAATTTTCTTTGCGAGACTCAGGCCTGTGTGTGTGTGTGATAAACGACGAGCTGTAGAGCATTGTGATTTGGTGCAGGGCCTGTGAATGACCTGGGGAATGCAGTGTGTCACTTTATATTTAGCTTGTATTTCCTCACCGCCTGCTCTTCCGCTGCACATGGTATAATTTCAGTTTGAGTGTATGTGTGTGTATGTGAACAAAGACTGAGACATATCCCATCAACCCCTAAAATTCCTTCATTCCCTCCTCCATTGCTCCCTTATTTCCCCAACGACTCAGCGCGCCTTGTAAAAATCTTAGCCTGGCTGCTCAGCGCCCTTTAAAATGTAAAGCAATATTACGAAGCCTGACACTTTGATCTGTGATATTGTTTCAGGGGTCCAGTGAATGTAAAGAAAGCCGTGGCTGTCCAGAGTTAAATAGGTGTGTGCCAGGATATCCATATTACACGTTGTTTCCACACTGAAGGGAAATATGTAAGAAACTGATGAGAGAACTGTAACATTGTTTGTTTGTTACAGGTGTTCAAACATAAATGACAAAAAAAAAAGAGCATATTTTTTAGTTTTTGGCATATAGATCCAGAACCTCCGTAACTTCACCTCTCGTGTGTTTAGTTATTTACAGCTCTGACAACAAAACTCCTTGAACTGTTCTGCAAACTACACAGCATTCTTTGTGTCACAGGCAAAACAGGAAATCAGGCTTTTGTCCGCTCGAGATGGCATCAAAAAACACCTTGTTTCATCTGTCTTAAGCAATCCCATCTTGACGCCTTCACACGTCCCCATGTGGGGCTGTGCCGCTCCTCAGAACAGATTGGGAAACAGCACAAACGATCTGCCGGGGAAGTCCCAGCGGGCTGCCATAACATGCTCGTTTGCCGACGTACCTCTGTTGCACAGAGCCCATGTTTGATTTCTCGCAGGTCGCCCCTCCTTTTCTTTCTCTCCAGCTCTCACTCTCACTTCTATCACACGCTCATTTTGCTGTCTATATCACCTACTTTCTATCTTTCTTTCTGTCTTTCTCTGTCCCCGACACTCAGTCTCCGTCAGCCTGTTGGCCTGTCCGCCTGTGTCTCTTTTTCTTTTTTTGCCTCCCTTTCTCCTTCACACCTCCTCCTTCTCTTTCACTTTAAAATACTTGTTAGTTGGCTGTGTGTCGTGTAGAAATGCCAGCAGTGATTGTGTCCGTCATCCACAATGCAATGATAAGGCGCTTGTTCTCCTGCTCCCTCCATTTTCCTCACCTTCCTTCTTTCCCTTTGTACCTCAGAAATTAGGTATTGCAACAGCAAGCACTAAAAGCAGGCCGAAAAAAGATTAGATCGCTTCTTTCATATGTTAGTTTGTGTGTGGCCTTTGTTGACGCCCGGGTAAATCCAGAGGAAACGCTGTTAATGTTTACTTCCCATCTTAAAGGATGCATCACTACCACAGCTTTTGTTGCCTACTGCTGTGTCCTCTTCCCTACTGATGCAGGGATGCCAACTGCACAAACACTATTTATCTCCTCATTTACTAAAAAAGAAACACACTTTCCTCCTGGGGGTAAAAAGCAGTAAAGTTTTGCAGAATCTGTTGTTGGATGAGTTGAAAAGTTGCATTACACCTGTTAGCAGAAAAACAACAGGTTCTGCTTTGGTGCGTACCCTCAAATACAGCCAGCAATAAATAATACGATTTTTTGTTGAGTATTTGTGCACGGGGGACAATGGTTTCTTGATATCTCAGGTGTAAAGCTTTGGTGGATAAATCGCAGGTGTAGGAGATATTGTGTGGTGGATGGAACACAGGTGCCGGAGTTATTTCTGGTCTGTGCCGTTAATCACTTGAAGCGAAAATATGGCTTGCATTTTAGTGGTTTTAAAATAGAGTTCCCTTGACAGCATACACTTAGAGAAATAATAATAATAAGGGCAAGATAGAGTCAAGAGACTGTGAGAATGTTTTATAAGAAGATGTGCTGCAAAATGTGTTCTGTTTTATCAGCGAATATGGGCTCAAAGTGTGTAAGATAATAGCAACTAGAAAGGATCTGATGCTGTCTGCCTGATAGCAATAATTTGACAGTTTCAATTCCTATGCAGCAATCAGGGCTTTGATGTAAGAATCTGATTAATAGCTAACTTCACAAATCCCTGTTAAAGGATTTTATGTGCAAATGCAGCCTTCTAAGTGAGAAGAACAAATGAGCGAGGACAAGCAAAGTCCTTCTTAAAACAGGTTAACTTTTTGTGTTGGGCTAAAAACACAACATGGAGGCATTGATCATGGGTGTATTTGCACATGCACTATTGATATTAAATCCAAAATTGCTCCGTCTGTCTTCCTGCTTTGATTAATTTTGCCGATGGCCCCATAAAAGAGTTAAAGTGTGACAAAGGTTTCCATCAGAAACAGACTGTCTAAATATCTGATTATAAGCCGTTTATCCTCGTTAAATGATGACAACATAGTAACGCCAATACGCAAGTGGCCTCAGATGTGATGTTGGTCAATATTGACAGACAAATCATTGTTGTTGTTCTTTCGTTTCGTCATTGTCCAGGCCCAATGCATGAGGGGCTAAACTGGGAGTGAATGTGATTGGATTTTCAGTCTCCGTCATTAAATTCCCATGCGGGGAATACTAATTCCAGTATTTAGTGTGGTGATGCTAGGGCTTGCTTTCATCTTAAACTGATTCCAGTCTAATTAGATTGGGCATGTGGGGGGTGGTGGATGTATCCGTCTGGACTAATCCCTGCCTCTCTGTCCCAAACATTGTATTATCCAGAGAAAATCCATTGGCTGCAGGCTATTCAAAGGCAGATCTGCCTGAACTGCAGCCTCTGTACTGTATCATCTGGAAAGCTGTGGCTAGAAGGGTGCACTGTGCAGCGAGGGTGGAACCTAATGGTCATGAGTGATGTATGGGTTGCAGAAAACGCCATTTAGAATTTACAGTAAACCTTTTATCGTGTATACAGGGCAAGACCGCTCACTGCTGCTGCCTCTTTAGCAAAGCTGTGTCTGAACTACTATGAACTGCTCTCTTCAGAGGGCTTTTTTACTCTAGGACAGTGCAGTAAGGTAGCAGGATTGGATGGCCCCCAAAATATGGTCACATCAAAATGTTTCTTTTTTTTTTTCATGGTTTTATATTTTGTTAGACCGATAAACATCAATCTCAGTCAATACAAGTCCAATTTGGCAAACAATACACTTGTGTATAACCTTGTGTACACACACACACACACATATTTACTGTGCATAGATCACCCAGTCATCTTGCTTTTGAATTTCTGGCAAACGCCAGTGAAAACACAGTGTAAAGAGGTCATTCTTCTAGGCGCTCAGAATGCCAGAAAAATGAAAGGCCTTCAGCCATTGTTCTCTACAAAGGTCAAACGCAATTCAATCCCATAATATGGCAGGGGGAGCCCTACCTCGGCAACCGCTTTCACTTTAAGGGTGAGCAACAGGAAAGGGCCATTCAGCAGAACAGTTGCACCCTGTGAGCCGAGCACATTCGTCAAGGGCGAGGGGTGAAGTCAGAAGGGGGGGGTGGAAAGCTGTTTTTGTGGCTTTTACATGTCGCGGCCGTTTCACTGCACACTGAAGTGTGTTAAGCGAAACAATAAAGGCCACAACCGATTCTGCCGGAGTGAAAAGATCCTCATCTTCCCCTTCATTTTTGCTGCCCTTGTGAAATTTCATTAGGTGGATTTAACGACTTGTGAATGTCGGCTTTCTCCGTGACCCTGACACTGGTGGCGGACACGTCTCGCTGGCAGGGTGTGATGTATTGTGTTGAGGTTTTCCTGAGGTGCAATTTTTAATGTGACAGCATCTGTTGACCTCAGATCTAAAAAGTCACCCTCCTGTCTCACACTGACACGCATTTCGCTTCTTAATAGAATTTTAAAAGCAGTAGTTGGCAGGACAAAACACAATTTATATCTAATTTCTTATATCCATTCATCCATCCATCTAACTATCTATCTATCGGATGGAAATCTAGGTTAAAATGATATGCAAGTGTTCCTTGTACTTGTCCTCATACACTTCATAGGTAATAACAGATGTTCTTTGCTCTCTGTTGTTACGTCTGTTGATCCATGTTCGTGATTTATTATTGTGGACATTTCCCTTTTAATGGGAGGGGTCTAGAGCTGCACCTGATCAGATCCAGATTAGCACACATTTCCAAACATAATTCCCTGCATCTGCTTAGAGTCAGATTACCACAAATAGCATAATGACGGGAAATACCCATTATATGATTTGGAATTTTAGTCCGTCAGTGACTGGAATGACAATTATCAGAGGGATGTTGACAGAATACGTACTTGTTAACAGTATGACAAAGGCATACTTGAAAGTTTTTAAAGACACACCTTTACTACAGAAACCACATTTTAAAACTTTCTTATTTACAGTGAAATAGTTTTAACACCCATATATTCTGAATTGCTGTCAAATTGCAAATCAATCAGATGCGTTAAACAAAAGCTACTGAAACTTCATGATAAGATGCTTAGAACAAGGAAGAGTGAAAATGGAATAAATAATATTTGATGAGACCAAACTGGTTTGCAGATACAGTTTTTAATGTATCACAACAATGAGCAACAAACATACTTGATGAACTATTTCCAGAAGTTGTTCAAATACCATCTACAATAAACGTCATTTCAACTATGACAACAGGTCTGTGACAAAATAAAAAAAAGGTTTCAAAACCATGTTATTACCGTGATACGGTACAGTTGAGACCTCAAACAGTACAGTAACAAAAACTAATGCGACTACTCTCTATATATAAAACATCAATAACATTTTTGGTTTAGTTTATTTAAAGTTTTAGCCATAGGGGCTTCTTCTTATTAAAACCTCAGGGTGCATTTCCTATGTAACCCAGATGTTGAAGAGTACATATTGTGTAGGATATGATTGCGCCATGAAAATCCCTTTGACATCCAGAAGAACAATTCCAATTTCAACCTTTTGAAGGCTGTCCCCATAAACATGACACAATCCATCCATTTTTTTTTTTTTTTTTTTAAAGTTCTTTTTTTTTTCTTTTTGGCTGCTGTGCAGTTGCAATATCTATGTACAGTTATATTGTTGGACCATCCTTTTTGTTGGTTTGTTAGCTTTTACCAGTCCTTGGTGTGGAAAGCGTCCTGTCTGATGCTAACATCTTAGCACATGATGCTAGCTGACAGTTCAGTCTTATAATGCTGAGCCACCGAGTGGGGAAAGGCAAAAAGCCAGAGTTGTGAAAGCCTTTGGAATCAGGACAGCCGCTCATGTTTGTACAATGGCAGAATTGCACCTTGGGAGGCCAGGATGTCTCTTATGAAACACAATCGAAAAGTGTCTTCAGGATTAAAGTAAATGTTAAAATACTAAAAATCCAAATAATGACAATTAAAAAGCTCACGCAGAAAATTAAAAACTGACATTTTGCTTTAAAACTTTGAAGAAAAACTCCTTTACAATAATAAAACAGAAGAGGAAATGTTACTGGATTTCATTGTTTGAAACAATAACTAAGCATGATTTGATTTAACCTGTCAAACAGTTGCATTACATGCTACTTGCTCATCTCAGAATAGGAAATACCAAAAGCAATACATTTTTGCATTTCTTCATATTAATAAATTTGTACCATGCACAGCCAACTACGAATATGTACAACAGCTTAGCTTTCTTTGTTCACAAGTCTTCGTCTTTCATACAAATAGCCTTCTGTTACTTTGGAATGAATCACATTGGTTTCAATTACCAAACTAGAAAGTGATTCGTAAAAAATTGAACACCCTTTGACAGCTTTCACATTCTTAGTTCCACAGCAAAATAACAAAATAATATAAAATAAAAAATAGCAAAGCAAAGCAATTAATGGATCAGTATTTTGTCTGGTAGAAAGTTGAGAGAATTTATGGCAAGCAAAATAACATTACACAGTAGCAGCAAAACTTTGTAAGGTAATACTTTGCAATGTTGAAATCACTAAATGTGGAAAAATTAAAATTGTTGACTTTAACTGTAGATCATCAGAAGTGCCCAGAGAATTGATGGGAGGACGTCAACCTATGCAGTAAATGGCTGCTTATAGGTATAACACTGTTTTAAGTCCTACAAGTACATGAAAATGTTTTTAATATACAACAAAAATGCTGTTGCCCCCCTTTAAGCAGCATATTTGCAAACGTATAGCAAATGATCATACCTTTTTTTAACATTGTGACCAACTTGTACCTTAACAGTTTCAAGTATACAGTACTGCTTTCATGGATGCACCAATTGTTAAATAGGTCTCTAGATTGTTAGGCATCAATCCTGTAACAAATATGGACCAATATGCTGCTGCAATAGACACAAATAATAATTAAAACACAAACATACATACAAACAGAAAATTTCTATTAAATTAACAAATGGCCTACTCAAATAATAAAAAGAAACAAATAAAAACAAAATAAGTGCACTATAGTCCAGACACAAGCAGGTACCGTAACAGTACAGCAATTCACAAATGAAAAATGTTATATTCACATAATCCGAGAGAGTCTATCAAAACTAGAGTTATTACCTCTTCAGAAAAGGGTGTGAGCAGAGGTAAAAGTGAGAAGGTAAGAGTTGGCACAGATTAGTATATACTACAAGAAAAAAAGGGGGCAGGAAATAGATACAGCTTGTTGTAATACAAACTGGCAAACACAGGGGCATCATACACATTTACTTCACCATTCTAAATTCCCTCAGTGGCAAAACCATACTGTCTTTATAGGGCAAAACTAAAAGGATATGCACATCGTCCACTGTAACAGTAATATTGTCTCTTGGTACTCTATACACATCAAGGAAATGCGTCCGATAAAGCTTGACATGTTTTGGTTATAAGCCAAGTGTACCCAGGCTTGTTGCTGCTTTAACAAATGAGAAATGTTATGTTCTGACCTGAGAATTTAAAGCTACTGAATTACACCTATCTAAACTAAGAGAGATTCTCTTTGAGGGTTCTGGATCGTCATCCCATACAGTACATGCTAGCATTTGGAAAACAATCCAGCTGAGGTGCAATTTGCTATCGTGAGAGTTTTTGGCTTGAAACAAGCCCCCCAAGGGAGCCTGTGGGATTTTTTCCTACTCCATGTTTTTGTATACAATATAAGCTCAGTCAAGCATCTGCAACAGTTCTGTCCATAACAAAAATCAATCAATATCTTGCCAGCATATCAATATGGGAAAAACAATCCTGAGTCAATCATTTGGTACTGTAATTTTTTGGGTTAAGAGAAACTTTGGAACTGCAGTTTAAAAAGTCTTATTTTTTTCTTTAAGCAAGGGATCCTTTTGTCACTCCTACACACTGAACATATCCATTCTGATACTACTGAAGCTCGCATCTAGGCCAGAGGCCGACTTAGCCTTGACTTCCAACGCGTTATCTAAGTCATCCAGCTTCTGGCTTAGCTCATTGTCAGACTCATCTGAACAACTCTCGGTGGGTAGTGAGGTTGGAACCCCTGAGGTGCTGCAGGAAGTTGAGGTAACCGTTGAAGGTGAGGAGAGGGGGGGAGGAGGAGAGGCAGACGGGGAGGAGGAAGCAGCTTTCCGGGCTGTGGTGGCCTGGAACAGGACATTTGGCCAGGACTTCATGGACAAGTGAGAGAGATGAGGAAAGGTGTTATTAGAAGAAGCTGCAGACTGCGAGGTAGATGTGGTGTTAGGAGTAGGGGAGCAGACAGAGTGAGGTAATAATCTAGTATGCTCTTTGGCATTTCTCATTGCTTGTTTGATTGTTTTCTCTTTGTGCAAGCTCGACTGAAGGTGTTGGCCAAGTGCTTCATTCCCGTTAACAACCACATTGCAGGCAACACAAGTGTAGTTGCTCACTGCCTTTCGAAGCACTGTCTCTTGCGGGTCAGTAAAAGGATGTCCTAAGTAACAGAAGGACTTCTGATGACGCACCACAGAATCTTCGTCAGCAAAAATCATCTGGCACTTCCTGCATATAAACTCATGCTTGACGGACGGTACAATAAAAGCGTCTGGAAAATCTATGGTACTTTTGGTATCTGTTTTCGGTTCTTCTTTTGTGCTTTCTTTTGAAGAGCCTTTGTTGGTGTTATCCTTAGCCTTTATAGCTTCTTTTGGTTTTAGGGAGTTGGTGGTGGTGCTCTGTATGCTCTGGGGTGTCTTCACAGGGGTTAGTTTCTGTTGCTTCTGTTGTTGTTTCTGCTGTTGCTCAAGTTGTTTCTGCTGCTGCTGTTGTTGCTTCTGCAGTGAATCCTGGAGGGACTGCTGGTACTGCTGGTACTGCTGCAGGAGAGCGGTCTGGGAGAGACCAGCGGCCATGGCAGCTTGTGGGACTGCTCCTGGCCCATATGGAAACAGGTTCTCCATTCCACACAGAGGTGGGAAGTAGCCCCCTGTTTGGACCCCTCTAGGAAGCTGGGGAGAAAAGCAGTTGGGAAATCCAGGTAGAAAGTAGGGCAGGAACTGCCCCCCCAAGAAAGAGCTGGGATCACTTGCGGCAAGAGCATTCTGAAGTGCCTGAAGCTGTGTGGCGTCTAGTTGAGTCTCACCTCCTGGTTTCCCTGGAGCTGGACATGATCTCTCCCTTTTCCTGGCCATGCTGGGGGTCACAGGGCGTAAGCCGCTCTCGTTCTCTCTGTCCTTTACCTTCATCTGAGGTGGCTTGTCTCCTGATTTCTTGCTGCTGTCTCTCTCTGAGTCTTTACCTTGCTGCTCTGTATGATTTACTGCTGCCAAAGGTGTGGAGGGAACAGGAGGAGGAAGAGGAGGTGGAGGAGGAGGAGGAGTCTGCAGAAGAGTCTTGGTTGGGGTAGTGCTGAGAGACATGGCAGGAGAGGGGGTGGCTGGTGTAGGGAACCCAAGCATGCCAGCACCGGGAGACGCTAAAGCTGAAATACAGTGGTATATAAATATGGAAATATTCAATATTTAAATATTCAACCCCAAATCACTTTGGAAATTTGTTTGTATGACAAGATAAAGATGCTTAATTTGTCACTGGCTGAGTCTTTATCTCTCTTGCTAAGATTTTGTTATGGATCAAAACTGTCACATGCGCTTTATGATTATTTCAATCTGCCAATATATTATAATATAAATATACCAAACCTATAATAAGGGGAAAAACAAACAACACAAACAAAAGCCATGATATATATATACATTTGTTGTAAAAAAATCTCTGAATTATCAATTAGCAGTTCAACTCTGATGATGACATTATGCATGCACTCCCACCATTTTTAATTTTAAAATAGTTTTTAAAAATAAGACTTTTTGACAAACACCACTGTGATACAGAATAAACAGTAGTATAGTAGAATAAAATAGTGCATGATAAAGCTCAGTTCATAAAGCTTCTAGTCTATTTAACTTTTTATTTCACTGTCATACTAACTCACCAGGTGTGTTGGGTGGGAAAACAGGAAGTGATGATGGCCCATTGACCCCGGGAAGTAGCACTGGCGGAAGGCCAGATAACCCTGGGTAGCCTGAGGGTAGGCTGAGGCCATGAAGTGCATTATTGTTGTCCACTGCAGTCATTTGCTGCTGGCCAGGCAGGCTGAGTCCCTCACCAACTTTCATCATGCGGTCGAGCTCTTGCTGGGCCATCAGTTGACGGACAGTGGTTGGTGCTAGGTAGTCCTTTTCTCTATCTACCTGGTTTCCCAGGGTTTCTTGCACTTTGGCGATGTGCTGTCTGGAAAAGATGTGGTCTCGGACGGACATCCGGGCTGTGTACTTTATACAACACAAAGTACACTCAGGCCTGGGCCCCTCCGGTGAGCCTTGACTTATCATGAATGGCTTTCCAATGTTAATCTTGAATTTCTTTTCTTTAGCCCGGGCATTCTGGAACCAAACCTGGACAACACGCTTGGGGAGTCCAATCTCATTGCCCAGCATCTCACACTCTTGCATTGTTGGAGTGCGGTAGTCACTAAAACAGGCTTTGAGGACTTTAAGTTGCAGGTTACTCATTTGTGTCCTGAATCGTTTGTGGCCTGGCCTATCCCCGCAATTGCTGCCTTTTCCAGACATGCTGAATGGGTTACCTGACCCAAAGGGACTAGGGGAACTGGGATCAGCTAGGCTTGATGATTCACTCCGGTCATTGAAGTCATCCATTTCATCATCTCTGTAGCTATAGTAAGAGTCACAGTCCTTTCCAGAGAAGCTGAGGGCAGGGCTCACCATGCTGTATTGGAACCTGTCATTGCCACCATCAGAATTTGATGCCGCGCCACTCTTGTTGTCACTCAGCTTGTCTCCTCCATTGGCTGTGAGGCTCTCAACCTCATTGTTATTACCCTCATCTCCAGTTGTAGCATCGCTAATGGCTGTATTAATAGACGATGTCTCATCAAAGTCCATCCTACTGAAATCATAAGTTGAGGCCTCTGCTGAATTAATATTATGCCCTTCAATTTCATCACAGTTTTCAGCTTTAAAGGATGAAGGGCTTAAGAAGTTTTTTACTTGTGCCTCAGATGGTTTGACTGGAGTTGAGGATGCAGCAGGCAGCTCAAACTCATTTGGCTCAGTCTTGGTAGGCAGCTGTGGGTAGTCAAAGAAATTATACTTTGGGCTTTCACCTCTTTCATTGTCTTGATTCATCGTTGGGCTTGGTGGCAAGCTAAAGCCTGCCTGCTTAGCGTCATGCCAGTGTCTAGATCGTATGTGGCTATCCAGAGCAGATTTAGCCTTGAACAGTGCTCTGCAAAAGGGACATTTCTTGTGGGACTGGGAGGGCCCTATAGCCCTGAACTGCCCTTTTCTCTCTCTTGCGCGAGTGTTTTGGAACCAAACTTGCACAACTCTCTTTTTCAAGCCAACCTCTCGTGCAATGTGGTCCAACATCTTCCTTGTTGGGTTAGAGTCAAGTAGGTATTTGTCATAGAGAACCTCCAGTTGTTCTGGTGTGATGGTAGTTCTCAAACGTTTATCTCTGTGTTGTTCTTCACTACTGTTTCCACCATCTTTATCGATAGCACTTTCATCCTTATCATCCAGTTTTCTCTTCATTGCCCCAGAGCTTGCAGCAGAGGCCAAACCAGAGCTACCCTGAGAGGGGATTTGAGAGAGGCCTCCAGATAACAGCTGGCTAGCCATTAGGGGGTTATTTGGGTCAAATATCATATAGGGCATGTCAATGGGTCTTTCAAGGAACTGCGAGTGAAGGAATTGGTTTTGGGCAGCCAGGAAATGCATGTGCTGATGCTCCTGCCATAGCTCCACAGTGGGGAATGCAATCTTACACTGGTCACACTGGTATTGAAGCATCTGGTGAGGGAGGCTATTTGTGAGTGAGGAAAGGGCCAGGGAGAGAGGATTTGAGGGCACGGCAGCGGCCTGTGGCTGGGAATGTGGTCTTGACATTTGTGGCTGGGGAGCTTTCTGAGGAGGTGGCTGAGGTGTACAAGCCTTCGATGGTCTGGGTTCCGGTAGTGACTTGATCACAGGCGAGACTGCAGTTTCAGTTTGTTTAGGTTCAATTTCAGGGACAATTTCTGGCTTGGGGGAGGTTTTCCCCGTGCTGGCACGAGGAGAGGCTATCACAGGGGAGCTTGAGCCAGAACTGCTGACAGTTCCTTGGGAGTGTTTCATTTGCTCTAAAGGTATTTGGGAAGTCCTAGCTGGACCTGGCTCAAAAGTGTCTATATATTCGTCAGAGATCTCCTCATTCCCTTCCTCGTCTTCATCCTTGTAACACAGCTTTTTCTGGTGAGTGATAAGGTCAAAAATGCGTGGGAACACAATGTTGCACTTCTTACACTGGTACTGCATGTTACTGGTCCTAATGTATCGCTCATTGGTCAGCTCTTTTTTCTCATTATCTTTACAATCTGCCTGGTTTTCATAGCTCTTGCGAGCTTTCTGGCGGGAATTCTGGAACCACACCACAATGACCCGGGATGGTAGATTGAGCACAGTGGAAAGTTGCTCAATCTCATCATCCTTCGGATAGGCATTAGTGTCAAAGAAATCTTGAAGTACCCTCAACTGGTAATCAGTGAATCTGGTCCGAGAGGACCGCTTGTTGAAGGCTGAGTCAGTTCTGTAGTATTCATGTGAATTGAGCTGGGGCTCCATTCGAATATCTTCCAATGTAGTAATGGGAGGAATATTAAAATTGTAGGGAGAGTCTTTACTCCGCTGTCGCTCTTTGAAGAGAGTGTTACGGAACCAGTGCTTTATGACTTTTTGGGGCAAGCCAGACTTCTCTGACATCTCCTGAATTTGCTCTTCATTGGGAGAATTGTTAATGTCAAAGTTGGCACGGAGGATCTTAAGCTGGTCATCTGTGATACGAGTGCGTGGTCGCTTAAACTGGGACTGGCGGAGGAAATTTGGGTCAAGACCTAATTGTTGCTGGCAGAGCTGTGTAAGGTCTGAGGAATGAGAGTCCATAGTGGGCATCTGGAGGGCAAGCTGATGGGACAGGCCTGGGTGCTGAATGGACTGCATCATTAGAGGTGGAAATAGGGGCAAATCCATGGGAACAGGGAGCATCATTTGGGAAGGTATAGCAGAGGCAGTAGGTGCTGGAGGAGTTGGTGGTGCCTGGGGCGTTGGAGCCTGATGAGATGGTTGGTGTGGGGCCGAACTGGCGACAGAAACTGGTGAAGGTACTGAGGTTTGGGGCTTGGTCATTGATGTAGAAGGAGGCTGAGGAGCTGTTACTGGGGTTGGAGTAGGAGGTGGGGGAGGAGGAGGTGGTGGTAGCGCTGGTGGTGGAGTCTCAGGTGAAGCAGGGTTTATTGGATAAAGTTTGTCATAGGCCTCTCTGTACTGCTGGGCAAACTTTTCTAGTTCCACATATGGGAAAAAGTGACTGTGCACATGTTCCTGGTGGCTTTTGAGAATAAGCATATTAGAGAAGAGTTTTCCGCACATCCCACACTCAAGCTTATCAGTGTTCATTTGCACTTGCTCAACTCCTTCTTTGTTTTTCTTTTGGTTTCTTTGTCTGTTTTCATTGTACTGAATGACTAGTTCAAATCCGAAGTTCTCTAGTAGTGCTTTGGCTGCATTGCCCCTTGCTCCTGACACAATACGGGGAGGAGGAATCAATGGCTCTGAGAACTTTGATTTTCTAGGGTCTTTGTTGTTATTTCCTCCATCACTTAATGCATCACCTGCATTTTCCATCTTTGCTCGGTTTTCTTGTCTTTCTAGCTGGTCCTCTGCCTCTCTTGACATCTGAATTTCTGAAACTGACAAAGAGCTGGACTCCATTTTGGATTTGTGGTTCTGCAGGTGTTGGTTTTTTTGTTGCTGAATTTGCAACTGGTTTTGAGAGGCTTGCTGCTGCTGCTGTTGCGCCTGTTGCTGCGCCTGAACCTGCTGCAGTTGGTGTTGCTGTTGCATCTGCTGCTTCAAATCCTCTAGGAATGAGCCAGTAAGGCCAGGCATTCCAAAAGCTGCTGCTGAGTGCAGCGCAAGTTCTGGGCTAAGGTTGAACTCTGCTCCTGGGATATAGAAGGGGAAGAGGAACTGTGGCTGTTGAAATTGCAGCAGTGCTTCTGGGGTCATTGGGAAATGGGGGAAGAAAGCTGGATTAAGGAACTGAGGCTGGAAGAAGGCAGCCTGTTGCTGGAGTTCATGTTGAAGCTGCAGTTGCAGTTGGGCTGCAGACTGTGCTGCCTGGTGGCTGCTTGCCTGTGCTGAAACATGGTCAGTAGTTGTTGCTTGCTTTGTGTTGTTGCTGCTGTTAGCTTCTTTGGGTTCCACAGTGTTTTCTTTGTTAGCAGAGGGTGTTCTACTTCTAGCACTGTCTGAGTTGTTGTTGTTACCTTGTGTGCTTGGGGCAGGGCTTTTTGCAGGCACTGGACCACTAATGCCAGTGACACTACTACTGCTGCTCATTTCAGTTTTGGCTGTTCTGGCTTTGGTCTGGTGGAGCACTGACCTCATATGAATTTCAAGTGTTGAACTTTGGCTGTAGGCAACATTGCAAATATTGCATTTGAATGGTTTGTTGTCAATACTGTTGCTTGTCTCTTGTGGAACTGGGCTTGATGCCTCTTGAAGAACCTTCTTCAACTTATGCAGGTGGGAAACTGAATTATAGTGGACTAGTAGGATGTTCTTCTGGGTGAAGGACTCCTTACATACTGTGCACTTGTAAGGCCGAGAAGGGTCCAAAAATTTCTCCATTGTAAAGTTGGGCCCTTTTCTAAATGGCAGGGTCCGTTTTGGTTCTGCTCCCATGTCATCTAGCAGAGATCCACTTTCACTTTCTGTAGGACTGGGCTTCTCTTCCTGGTCCATTTCGTCATCTTTGTCCAAGTCATGCTCAAAGGCCTGAGCTTCCTCCAAGGCCCTGGCCTCACTCTCAGTGATATCGCCATTCAGTGGCAGATTTCCTATGAGTTGCTGCACCTCAGCTTCACTAAGTTCAGGATGTCCACTTTCCAAATGCTTCCTGAGGGCCAGGAATGTCCTGAAGCTGCGCTGGCAAAGGCTGCACATAGTGGCTGCTCTGATGGCATGGTACTGGGAATGTATCTGAAGCTTCTGCATTGTCTTGAAGGCCAGGCTGCAGTGGTTGCAACGATATTTGTAGACATGACGATCAGATACTGAGAGCTGTTGTTGTTGCTGCTGGAGCCTTTGGAGCTCACTGAGATGTTCCTGTAGGGTATCAGGGGACTTGCTATCATGTCCTAACCCGCTAGCTCTCTTCCAGCCTGGGGCCTCTGACGCCTCCTTTGGGGGCTTAAGTTCCTCACCCTGCAAGTCCAATTCATTTTTGTCTTGGCTGGTTAGCTCATCCTTTGAGATGTTTCCTAAAAGTAGAAAATACAATTTGAAGTACAATACACTAAATCATCTACTTATCAATCTTATTTTTCTGATAAATGACAAACAACTAAATAAACCTAATAATTATATATAGTAAAACGTGATTATCACTTGGACAAAAAAGTAATAACAGGAAAGAAAAGATTGTAAGTACTAAATTCTGCTCACCTTGAGACTTTCCTGACCCATCAGTAAGAGAGGTAGAGGAATCCATTAAAGAAAGACTTTTGTCTTGTCCCGTTTGGGGATGCATTGTATTATTTGGTGTTGCTGTGTCAGGTCCAACAACCTATCAAAACAAAACAAAAATCTTTTATTATATACATTTGCATTTAAAACAAATCTTATTTTAAAGATAGAATTTGATCTTCTCAGTGAACAACAACAATCAATGTTATGGCAGTATCTGACAATAAATGCATGTTAAATGTTTTATGGGAATCTTGCAGGAAGCCTTTGCCCTAATCTAATACACTATTGTTCAATGCATGTTTAATTCTCAATACGAGTACTAAAACAATTGACACTTTTTCTAGATGTCTGAAAAAACAACACAAACATTTTAAGTGACACTTTAGTGTGTGATGTCTTGAGAGGTTTGGGAGCTTTGCTCTGGGAGCTCTGGAGGAGTGGGTGCAGGAAATTAAGACAGCAAAGTGTTGTTTTTTATCTTAAATTCAGTGTATTGAGTCTTCTCATACAGGTTAACAAAATTATCTTCAGACAAACAAAACAAACAGGTATTTAAATCAAAACTCTAGTTGTCTTTTTTGAAACACAACTGAAAAACACTGTTTCTCTCTGGACACCTTAGACATTGTCTCTTCCCTCGCTCCACTGTCTCCCTCCCCCTTTTAACTGCCTTACAAGGGAAATCAGCTCATATGGTTCAGCTGGGCAGCAAACCTTGTCCTGACTGCCCTGCTGACTCTGGTGGCTTGTAGTCTTTGCTGCATCCACCGGGAGGGAATGTATCTCCCATCTATGACACTACCTCTCATGACATCACAAGTGACTTTTGAATTCTGTTTTCCTCTTTAAAATAATTAGAAAACATGCAAAAACATTTTTTTGCTGACACACACACACACAAACAACAAAGACACACATCTTTGTAATCATTACTTTTACTTACAGTCATAATTAGCTTTTCTACGCAGTCAGGAGCCACACTGTGAAGGTGGGTGAGATGCAGCTGCAGGTGAATCTTGTTGCTCAGGACATCCTGGCACAGTGGGCAGCGAATCACTGGCTGCATGGAATGCTGGGACATCACATGGAGCTGCATTCGGTTAGCATCTTTACTGCTGTAGTTGCAATATGGACACTGCTGAACCTAAAAAAACAAGATGGTGAGAAGATAAGTATCTGAATGGGAGTGGAGAAAAAGAACATTCTGTGCTAAACAAAATTCAAAAGCAGGTATTACTTTCTGCATAGCGTGAACTCCTTAGTGGGTATCATTTTAACACAACAGAGCTATTAGCATAAATGGCTGTCCACTGTCAGCCTCACTAAAGAAGTCAGACATCATCTTTAAAAACAAAGAATGATCGAGACTTGCAAGAACCATGTCTCCTGCACTGTTAGCGGTGAAAATAACTGCACATCTACAAAATTATCCTTTCCTGTTCTTTGCTGCCCACTCACCTCATCCCACCACATTCACCTCTCCCCATCAACCCCCATACCTACCTTAACACAGAAAATGTAGATCAACCATGTTTCATGTAATTCACTTAAGTCTCTCAACTCATGCAATTTTATTAGCAGAAAACACGATTGGCCAGAATTTCTAATCAGTATTACAGATGACAAAGGTGTGTACTCTCCCAAGCTACGCCATGCCCTCATTACAGGGAGTACTCTGCACATAGCTGCCTCCCCACCACCTGTCTTAATAGAATCCATTTCTGAAATGACTAAGTCCTCCCTCCTTGCAGGGCCCAGAACCAGACAAGCTAATACTTCATAATCTAATTTAAAAACACATATAATTTAAAGAGATGCAAAAAGGGGGAAAGAAGCAGGGAGGGAGGCCTAAGGCTAGTGCAGGTATTCCACTTAAGCACACAAAGACAGGGCTACTGCGCCTGATGCTAAAAAGCTCTGTCAGGGAGGGAATGGTGGTCTGCTTTTAACCCTTTGATAGGAAGCTGGCGCCAGCAATTGCTAAATGCTTAGCTTAGCATTTCTGCTTCTTACAGTTCATAAGTATCTTCCCATTAGCTCATCCCACAGTGACAGTGAAGGTTAGATTTCATTACTGCTTACGAAAGAGAAACTGCCTCATTACCGATTGGCTTTCTGTATCTAATACGTAACAATTTACTTGGAATATGAATAGCCACATATCCAGTCTAAATAGATGCACACAGAGCTCAATAACCTTCAGATGTATTTTCTTTGGAAAGGTGAAAATATTTTTAGGTCCATGGTCGGTCCTCTTTGAGTTGCTAGGAACTACACCAATAATATGTTCAAGGGTGTTGCTATTGTAGCACAATTGGAATTTTGATATTTGATATTCTACAAACCTTTACCTGCTCATTGGCAGAGGTCTTCCCTTCAGCAGACTTTGGCCTTTTTGGTGGACTTTCAATTTGACGATCTGGCGGCAGGGAATGTTTTACCGTAGCATTCGGTCCGGTGACCTCTTTGGATGTGGCGTTCATTCCTGGCAGACGGTGGAGGGAGGGAGAGAGAGAGAGAGAGAGAGAAGGGGAGGCAGAGGCAGAATGTAAAGCATTAAAAATGACAACTGGAATTTAAGAAAAAAACAACAAAGCTGCAAAATGATTGATGGCTAAACAGTAGATTCATTTTTTTTAAATAAAGCTTTTTGGAATGAGTACTGTAGCACAATGACATATTCAACATTAGAGTCATGTCACTTTGATATATGGTATCCCATAGATCACACATACTTGGAAATATTAATCTAGAACATATCAAGTATATAAAACTGACAAAATTGAGTGAATAAATTGAAATGTCTGACATTTTGTGGTCAAAGTGGTCAAATGACTACTAATAAACATATAATAGAGGGAATAAGATAAACAAGTCAACCAAATTAATATTCACTTGGACATAGGTGATGGTTTAAAAATGATTTGACACCAAGACAACACAAGCATGGATACAAGCACAGACTGCATTATTCACATTCATATACACTGACGTGTTTCCGCCCTGAGGACATGTGAAATGGAGAAAACTCGGGCAGGCTCATTATCACAGCACGACATACATTAAATGTTATGGTAATATTATACACTTCATTAGTTCATATACATTTCCCCAGCTGCCTCAACAACTTCTCTGTCTGAACAAGATGCAAAATTTTCGGGGCTTGGTCACGCCTGGTGGTACAGTAGCAGCGCTGCTTGTGTGTGTCTATTTGTATGTGTGCGTGTAAGCGTGTGTGACGTTAACAGCGGGGCTCAATGTGGAGAGATCAGCCTCTGGTTGTATTTAGTAAATGCTGCAGCCACTGATAAATCTTTCATTAGCCTCATCCTGAGATACAAGCCATGCAGGCTCTGCTATACTCTGCCACTGCAATTTACCCACTCGGCACAACACAAAGACACAGCAACTCTCCCTCCTTCCTTCCCTCCCCCCCTCTCCCTTGCACTCTTCCTCCCTCTCTCCCTAAGCCATCACCCCCCACCCCACCCCTCCTTGCCTCCCCTCCCTCGTCTGGTCACTCAAGGCAATATGTGAGCCTCACTCTTGCGAATCAACGCTTCACGGTAGATGCACAAATGGAAAAAAAGGGAAATCAAAGCACTGATACATGGAGAGGGGGTTGAAAAAAAACATTTTGTATTTCATATTATTCTGTGGCTCGTGTTTGTATTGGGCGCATATCAATTCCTCCGGCCCGTTCATGCATTTTAATTCTGTTGCATTAAGTAGGCGTTCCACTTATTTTATTTGTAATCCCCTATATCTGGAGCCTGAAATATTGGCCTGTCAAGGAAAGTGACAAGAGAGAGAGGGAGGGAGGAAGAAAGGAATAAAGAGAGAGAGAGGGGAAGAAAAAAAAAAAAAACACAAGGGCACAATGTGAATTTCCAAGAACATCCGAGAATTGCTCTGCAGCGCAGAATAGCGAGGTAATCTCGTCTTCCACTGCTTGTGATGGGCACTGCAGGGCTTGTGTGTGTGTGTGTGTGTCAATGTGCATGTATGTGTGTTTATTATGTGCTTCATGACAGGCCTCTGACACTCCATTGGTCAGATCTGTCCAGCCTGGACGCACCTGTCATATCACCTGACCTTTCCAATGCCTCCGCCACGCCTGCGATATTTATTATGACCATTTCTAATTTCAACTTTCAATTTTTGCCTCTGTCTTCCAGTCAATTTGCAACTAAATTACATCCCTGCAAAAGGAGATGAGGCGATTGTCAGACATGGGGCTGCAAACACATTTCCAATGCGGCGGGGGAAAGAGCCCACAGATCACCATTGATTACTGTCATATTGAATGTAAATGTATAGTATGTTTGTGTAGTGTGTGTGTGTGTGTGTGTGTGTGTGTGTGTGTGTGTGTGTGTGCGTGTGTGTGTGTGTGTGTGTGTGTGTGTGTGCAACATGAAGATCCGTCCTTCTGGTTTAGATTTGTCTTTGACCTAGCGTTTTCATCAACACTTGTGAAACTCGTGCGGAGAAAAAACAGTTGCATAACCTTGAATGGCGAGAGAGAAGTTGTCTCTATGGCCACTTAGGAGCTTTAAATGGCGAGCTCTGTGAATGTGAATAATAAAGTTGTTTTTTGAAGGAATTAAAGTGAATTCAAAATTGTAGAGTACCTCCAAGGATGTAATCACCTGTAACACAAATAAATACGACGGCTAGCACAATCCAAACACTGTCCATACACTAATGGAAGAAAATCAAATATCCTTCTGCCTATAGTTTTTAACCAGCTTCATATTTTTTGCTCTCAATAGTGCTAAAAATAATTAGAGGGTAATAATGAGTGAGCAGGATTGAGAACAAGACAGGAGAAAGAGACTCTCCTCTCATTTTCCTTTGTCTCTGAATCTGTGGCCCAAATTTAATGACTGTGTCCTTTTTCCTTCTCCTCCCTGTTCTTTCCTCTCCCTTCACACCTTCCCTCCATCCCTTCATCTTTAGGTGGGCTCCACCAGCTGCAGCCCATTGAAGCGGAGGGGCAGAATAAACCTGACACCTCCCCCCCCCCCCCCCTACACCAATGACAAATGTCTGCATGCAGCAGGACCTTGCTTGATTAGATAAATCAAAAGGTGATTTATGACACTCAACCCCTTTTGCATTGCAGGGGGAGAGAGCGGCACACTCACCACCCATCTTTATTTGCAACTGTCAATGGTGTTTAGGGAGCTGCGTATACACACACTTATACACATGCAAGTCAACGCTCAAATGGAGAGAAGTACTGAGCAACGGAGGGAGAGGCAGAGAAATGCAGAGAAAAAGAGGGAACAATAAGAACAAAATGATAGAGCAGGACAGAGAAGCACACAGCTCTAAATACCTCAGGATATTTCTGTCCCAAATTGTTCCTCAAAAGCAGGAAGACCGGCAATACCATCATAGCCAATGCTTTTCTTCTGGATCTATTTTAGAATCTGCCCTTTTGTGTCAGAAAGGCTGAGACATTTTGTGCAAACTGAACCAAGCAAATTAGATTTTCACACAAACAAGCGTACCATTGAGTCCTTATATCCCTCCAACTATGACTTCATGTGAAATCAACTACATCTTGGAGCGGGCTTTCAAAACAATCAAACCGTACCTATTGCAATCTGTTTCTTTTTTTTCTTTCTTCTACAAGCTGCAAAACAATTAGATTCCATTCCTGACATTTCGTTTCATGAAAAAAAAAAAAAAAAAGAAAGGCCCACAAACATAGAGCAGAAGAGAGGAGAGTGGGGGGGGGAGGCTGTCAATTAAGAAGGAGCAGGCTGGGTGGCGGCAGCTTGGATTTAGTATTCAATTTAGCTGTCCTGAGCCCTGGCAGACTGGCTAAGGTTACGGAGTAGTAAATCTAGGAGGGAGAGCTGGCCAAAACAGGCAAGGGAGGGCCGGCCAGCATGATTTACTGGCCTACTGCTCCGAGGTTACGCATTAGGCTGACCCCCAGTCACCTGATAACATTACAGCAACACACTCTGAACCCCAAACTCCCACTGAAGCACTCAGCAGGCCCAGATCTAGCCAGAGAGAGAGAGAGAGAGAGAGAGAGAGAGAGAGAGAGAGAGAGAGAGAGAGAGAGAGAGAGAGAGAGAGAGAGAGAGAGGGCTGTTAAACAGCATCTGTCTTGTAGTTTGTGTTTTTTTAATGACTAGCCCTCCTTTCTCTTCCATCTCTAGCTTGTGTTCTAATGAGAGATAAATATGAGCATGGCCTTGTCACATTTGACAAATCGTCTGAGACGTTCAACAAGCTGTCATTACACAGAAAGCACACATACATGCACAAAGGAATAGCTGCAGGCTTGTAATTAAACATGCTAATAACTTTAATATATTTTAATCTCATTTTGGAGAGACAGAAAACAAGTACAGCTCCCATCTCCAGTTAGAAGAATTTGCAAGATGCATGCAAATACAAATTATATTCTGAATGTGAACAAGCTAATATGGAATATTTAACATCTGATCTTGTTTGCATGCGATTACATTCGGTCTCCCCCTTATCTGCACAATTCAAAATTGTACCCAAAATTAATACATAACATTAGACTGTAGGAAGAATGAGTAATTTCTTTACTAATTCGAAGCAGGTAGAGATCTCCTTAGTCTGCCCGGCAGGTTCATTTCCATGCCAGGGCCTTTGTTTAGTTGGTTATTTATAAGAAGTGGGCCCCTGAGCCATGGTGGCGACATGCACCATCTACACACACACAGCACAAAGCTATCTGGAAGTAATCCACATCGGGGACATTTGCATGGAAAATGTAACATGGATTATAATTAATCTAAAGTGACATGGGATTATAAAAAACAATGTAAATGAAGCAGGGGAAAAAGCTCTTTCCTTGCCCCTCCCCCCTACGTATATCTCTGTCGCTCTCTTCCCCTCTCTATCTATCTGCCCCTCTTTGTTTAAAGGATCTTGGTCTTGGAGATGAAGTGCGCAAACACACTGCTCACTTGGTCACACTTTAATCCCTTCCCTGGAGATCTCCATACGGACACACACACACACACAGACACCCGCACACATGCACACATGCACCGATCTGAACATTTCAAGCTTGCCAGAGATTTGGGGCTGAGGATAGAGATGCTAAATCTTACTACTTTAAGCTGGAAAAAGAGAAAAACAAGGCCCTGTCTCTGATGATAACCCTAGCATAACAACACGCTGACACACCAGGCTCCCCTTTACATTTTCTGACATTTGACTTTCTGAAACCTCCTGTAATCCAAATGCAAAAATGAAACAGCAAAAACTAGCAATATAATATCTGGCTTCCTCGCCAAACTTGCAGCTGACCCCAATGCGATTGCTCGAGCAAATGATAAAATATAAAAAATAAAAGGTGTACAGTTCTGCTTTATTAAATAGATTCTTGACATATGATAAAGCACACTAGGGGACACGCATATACGTAAGCGTGCTTTAAAGTAGGAGGGACCCGGACACTTTTTTTGCATGTGTGCGGTGGTGTTAAATGACGCTGGCGGTAATATGCGGCGGTAAATGCATGGATGGTGGTTCCCCGCCAGTCCGTCAGACAGGCTTGTCAGAGAGATAGAGCTGAAAGATAGATGACTAGCTAAACTAATAGGCCCCAGCCTCACTCAGCTCTCCTTCTGCCTCATTGAGCCTCACATTATGAAGCTAGGTATGGCATGCTAGGAAGAGGAGGTGGGGAGGCAGTTTGAGATGGATAGAGGGTGGTAGTTGGAAGGTGTGTGCATGTGCAAGTTGGGGGGGGGGGAATTGAGGGGGTGAGTGGGGTAAGAGACATTAGTAGAGGGAGAAAGAATGAGAGAGAGAACCCCATGCAATGACAGAGAAAAAAAAAAGGATAGAGAGACCCCATGCAATATTCATCCCCAGCCATGGATTTCCATCTCATACATAAAAAGACCATATGAATTCTTATTTGGGTAAATCAAATCTAACAAAGCCAGGGCTACCCCAACCACAGCCTCGCAGCGCAGGCATTATGTGCTCCCTACCTCGCCCAAAATAACAAAAACACCAAGCCGTCTTGTACAGATTGTTGCCCCTCCCCGCTTACAACATTTCCATTCTTACAGACGGATAAACAGTTCTTTCTATCTTGTGCTCTTTTCCTCTGTGAGGTAATGCCTGGTGATAGGGTCACAGATTGGACAACAATTAAGCGATGGATTGAGACAGGGAAAAACAGGAGAAAGAAAAATGAAGGGATGGTGCAGGGGGGGAAAAAACTAATTTAAGGGTTGCAAGGATGCAGTGCAATATTAGAAAAACATATACACAGCCCCCCCCCCATCTAATCCTGCGCTTATGAAAAATTAATATGTCATCGGAGAGGGCACAAGAACGAGAAAAGATTAATGCAAGGCGCTTATAAATTACAAGCACGCAAACTGATTTGATTAAAAAATAATCTGGGGCCTGGACATTGCCTGGTAATATCCACAACACTCAACTTATGCCTCTCTTTCTCTCCGATTTTTCTCCCTCTCCTTCTTCCCCACCCTCTCTCTCCCTGTCTTTTCTCTTTTTATTTTTCTCTTTCTGTCAGATGGAAACGATTAAAGCAGGTCACATGGAGGCTAGTCAGCAGCATTCACATGTTACGCACACATGTTAGAACCTTATCTAAAAGCAAGAGAGAGATGAATGATAACTTAGAGAAGAAGGTAAGCTTACGCTTCATGTGTGTTTTGTATGTGTGTGTGTGTGGGTGTGTGTGTGTGTGTGTGTGTGTGTGTGCTGTACAGTATAAGTGTGTGTGTGCGGACTTACGGTCAGTTCTCCTGCTGTCAGTCAAGTCTCGGTCAGTGAGGTTGAGTCCAGGCCTGGAGGAAGAGCGAGGAGGTCTCTCACCATCCTCAGCAGTCTCTTCTGGAAATGCACAGAAAAAACAACTACATTACCCATGATGCTCTCGAAAAAACTGTGTTTTCTAGCTTGCCTCCCATGGTTTATCAGATAATGCTACATCATATAAGAGACATTTTAAAAATGTTCCTGCATGTTCAGTTAACCACTTTTTCTACACTGAGGTCAGGTTTACTCTAATGTGCAGCATATCTCACCAGCGAATAATGCTTCTAGTGACTTGAACACATGTTCTGCTGAAAATAGCAGAGCCGTGCCACGTCTAGTGGATGAACACATACTGCCTGAAAGCAGTGAAGTTGTGTGACAAAAGATATGTCCAACAGGGAAAATATTTCAGTCATTTTAGTTCCGTAGCCACAGAAGACCCTTTTAAAAGAATGTATATAAATGTATTTAAGGACGAAGCATAATAACATTTACTTGTCCACATATTTCCTATTAAATACATGTTAAATATTTCCCCTTTTCTTCAATATATTCCAATTATTATTTCAGGTTAGACAAATGTTCATTTTACAGCATAGACGTAAAACAGACATTTCTTAATATAAGTTTTAATATAAAAACATAATTGTATAAAAAAGTTATCCATTCTAATTTATTAGACCAATATTAACAGAATCGTATAGCCCACACCTACTGTATTAAGTCAAAATGTAAAATCCATGCAAAGAGTGTGTAGATGTTCACTACTGTACTGCATATAGATATTGTATTACTATTACCTCTGTAAAAAATATGCGTGCATGCATACACACGCACAGACACACAAACCAACACACACGTGCAGCTCTGTACTATTAGCAGATTAGCCTGCCCATCTCTGAGAGTTCAGCCCCTTGTTTGATAATTCTGTGTATCTGCAGTGTTCTGCCAGTGGATTAAAGTGTGTGTGTGTGAGTGTGTGTCTGTGTGCTCTATGTGTGTGTGTGTGTGTGTACAAGTGTGTATGTGTGTATATGTGTCGCCAGCGCAAGCTAACACTAATCCTAGCCGAGCCCCAGCGCTCCCTTTCATCCAGCCATCATTTGTCTCCGGCTGGGCTGATGTCACTTTGTAATGAATTTTGAGCAGTCTGAGAGAGGCCAGATAACCAGGCATGCGCACACACACACACACACACACACACACACACACACACACACACACACACACACACACACACACACACATACATACATACACATATATATACACACACACACACACACATAGTACCCTCCTCCATCTCAGGGTAGCACACACAAATGCAAAATCAAACAGAAACACTTGCACACAGGCGTCAAATCATACACACACGGTATCATATTCACTCACACACACACACACACACACACACACACACACACACACACACACACACAGAGCAAAACCGTTAAAAATTTCATGTCTTTTAAACGGGGGGAAAGGGGGGGTCTCTTTCACCACAAACCCCTCACTCTGCAAGAGAATGAAACTGGTGTATGTGTCTGTGTGCATGTGTGTTTGTGTGATTGTGTGTAAAAGAGCTGCGCTCATCAATCCTGCACTGCCTTAATAACCATATTTTACAACACACACACTCACACAGACTCATATTCATAGAAATCAGGCAAAGGGTGCATTGAGGTCAGCTTGCATTTGCATACAATCACTTTGGCCATTGTATGACGAGCACAAGGGTCTGCAAAACCCCCCTTGGAAACATGATATGATTAACCCTTTCACATACAGCGGGGTGCACACACACGCACACAACCAAACCCACACGCACACACACACAAAGACACGGACAGACACATAGACTAAGTGCTGGCGCCGTTGCTCTAAGCGCCAACACATTAAGTGGACATTATATACAGCATGAAATTTTCATGGCAGATGCTGGCATGTGATCGAGGAGGAAATTTGTGGTTGTGTGTGTGTGTGTGTTCGTATTCATGTCGTATTTTTGCATTTCCACATGCGTGTGAGTGCTGCACGCATTTTGCACAGGTGTATGCGTGCGTCCTTGTACATGTGTGTGTTTGTGTGTAAGAGAGAGAGAGAGAGACTGGGACTGCACTCTGCTCCTGATGTTTTATTAATACGTTGGTGACAACGGGGATGAAATATCTCCTGTCAGCCAAGAGAGCCCGGGCTGCAGAAATTGCAATTTTCACTGCTGGTGCTGCAGCGTCCATCTTTGTATTTTAATTCACCCCACCTTCGTATAGAGGGAAGGAGGAAGGATAGCGTGTGTGAGTGTGTGTGTTTGTGTAAATGTTGTTGTGTGAAGTGGGTTTGGAAGTCTTTCATCACTGGTTTATCTTTTCTCTATAGTTGACTTTTGTTCGATGCCAAGGAGAAGGAAAGGGCACAAATCGAACAGCATTTTTCACAGAAGAGTGAGAAAAGAAGGGGAGGGAGGGGGGGGTCAAAAACAGCAGCACAGATAGAGAAAAATAAGCTCTCGAAGATATCACATACTGCAAGGTCAGAACAATGTCTCAAAAGAAAGAATTAAAAAAAATCTCAAAAAGCAGAAGGAAGAAAAAACACCATTTGATCTCTTTGGTCATTGTCTGCTTTTTTTCCTTAACTGCACCGTACGTACGTAAAGAAATTAGACCTCTCTGATCGAAAGCAACTGGTTTTTATATAACAGGTTAATTATAAATTGTTATTATTATATAATAATATCACTATAATAATATACTGTCGCTTTTGATTTATACCACAAACACATTTATTTTCATATCTCCTGTGTCTTTTAACAACACAATGTGGGTATATTACAGCTCGTGATCATTACCATGCACACAAGCTCTGACAGATTCAGAGAATAATTTGTGTTAGATTATCTAATTTAAATTAATTAATTTGTTTGATTCCGCTTGATGTGATATTTGTGAGACACTATTGCACATCTTGTATTATCATTTTAAAGCAAATGATTAAACTCTGACATTTTCTAAAAGGACAATAAAGAAAGGAGGATATGGGTCTGGTGAAAGTGGCAGCCGGTGTTTGATCATGACGTTACTAACCCATCATCTTCACTAACCTCTAGGGGGCAGTCTACCTGTAGCTAGATAGGACACGAGAGAAAAGAGAGACAATGAACAGAGAGAGGGAAAGAGGGAGGAATGAGGGTGAAGAGTGAGTGAAGAAAGAGAAAAAGAAAGAGGAAAGGAGGGGTGATCATCTGGGCCTCATCAGTAGCTTTTTTTTCTCACTCCTTTCCCCTTGTAGTCGGTTAGATCTATGGTGAGTGTGTGTGTGTGTGCGTGCGTGTATACGGGGAATGTGTTTCCACACTGAGGACATTCCCAGACGAGCTCTCTCGATACATCAGCACAGTGTCTGCCCTCTGACTGACCCTGACAGTTACACACCGCACGAGTGTGTACGTGAGTGCGCGTACGACTGCGTATATGTGCGCATGTTCGAGTGTGTTTGTGTGGATGTGCGCCATTGATCAAGTGAGTGAGACAGTGACTGCATGTGTTTGCATGTGAGTTGTCATGTGGAAGTGTGTGTGTGTGTGTGTGTGTGTGTGTGTGTGTGTGTGTGTGTGTGTGTGTGTGTGTGTGTGTGTGTGAGAAAGAGAGAGACAGAGGAGAGGGTTCTGCGGCAGGGACTCTTAACCATCAACTTAATCGCTACCAGAGGACGCAGAGCAAAACCTTTGCAGTCACCTTCCACTGCCTTGTGCACATACACACACAGGGAGTGGGTCAGGCTGTGGAGGGTGTGTGATTTTGGCAGCCTGGTGGGACTCTCTTTGATGTGGGTCGGTCGGAACATTAAAGCCGGCCGGTGAGCTCGAGCTAACCACAGACCCTGGGTCCGATTACCCTGCAACCAACACCAGCCTATATTTAACTGTTAGAGAGGAAGAGTAATTAAGTGAGTCTTGATAAGGGACACAAGCCAAATCAGTCTGCAGTTTGTTTTAACTATTAATTGGAAGCCAGTGTAGCCAATTAGGTCCCTGGATGAATAACTCTCCTGTTTGTCCAATAAAAAATGCTTAACATGATCTTAGAAGATAATATGTACGTAATTATTTCAGTACAAACTTCTGTGCAAAAATATACTTCAAAACATCATCGTCCAAAGTGAAATTGAGTTTCCGACAGATGGACGCAGGAGGATAGGGAGAATGATATATAGAAGGAGATGTTTGGAAAGAAAGAACGGAAGAATAGACATATGGGAGATGGAGGCAATGGAGGATGTATTGAAAGTGTCAGTGTGTGTGTGTGTATGCCCTCTAGCTGTATAATGACCTGCTCTGCGACCACTCGATCCCCTTCCCGTCTCCCCTAAGGGCCCATAACCGCCATGCCGGGTCATTATGTGCCCGGTGGAGGACTCAGTTGTACAGCACACAACCGTAGAGCAATGCCACGCGCAGGAACTGGACACAGAGGCACCAAAATGGCTGAATTCATTAGTTTGGCCGAGCTGCCTCTAATTTGCTTCCTTAGGGCTCGAATGGTGCTCATTAAAGGGGTAAAGGAGTAAAAAAAAATCCTTCGTTTTACATTATTGTTTATCTTAAATCATAGACACTATGAAAGCGGAGCATCAAGTAAAAGGGTAATTGCTGCCAAAGAAAATATCATGAGAAATATATGAGAAAATAACGTTACTGTATAGCTGTTAGAAATAAGCTGCAATAGTAAAGTGCTGTTGTGTTATATGTCTAAAAATAATAATACAGACTATGCTATGTGTCCGGTGTATCTGTAATGCTGTCTTAATGTTTTGCGTAACACCCATGACTGCCATGTCTCCTCCACTTAGCTATGATGTTGACGCTGATTTCTTCTTACAACTCTGGTCATGTCCCCTGTGAGACCACGTGTGTGTGTGTGTGTGTGTGTGTGCGGAGGAATAGGGGCCCTGTGATGTCACATTCCTGCGCCACGCGTGGCTCTAGTTTGGCCTCTAGGTTTTAAAGGGGAAAGCTTTGAAACATTACACCATCCCACACAGTCAAAGCCACGCACACGCAAACGCGCACACACACACACACACACACACACACACACACACACACGCACACGTGCACACACGTGCACACACACACACACACTCACACACACACACACACAGTCAAGGGCCAGTGGTAATACTGCCAGGGTAATAACCTTACAGACTTACTGATCTCCCTCCCTCTCGTTCTCTCACCCTCAAATCTTTATTTACCCTACTCTCCCTCTTTATCCCCCCCCCCCCTCTCCCCTCGTTCTCCCTGTACCTTTCCCCCCGAATTTCAGCGCGTTTAACAAGCATTTAGATCTTAACCAGATGTTGTTAATGTAGCATGTCTAAAATACTAAACATCAACCCAGCGGAGAGGGCCTACAGCTCCTGCACAGGGCCTGGGAATAACTGATACACACACGCACACCCACCTGCACTCGCTCACACACACCTACACACGAAACCCTCTGCACATAACACACATTTACTCCCACACAGCGCTCAATGTATTTCATGCACAGAGGTCCACAGCCCACATGCTAACATGTAAACACACACACACCAGCACAAGCAAACACACGTGTTTCCATCCACATGCTCCACTCCACCCACACCCACCCACACCCACCCACACCCACCAACTTATTGCTTAAAACACATGAGAACTTATGAAACCAGCAAAAAAAAAGATCTATTGTTTCAGGTCGACTGTGGAAGCCTGACAATAGGATTGTCACATTTAATACACTCCCGGTGTGAATGTCAATAAGTTGAACTGACAGAATAAGCTGAAAAAATGACTTTTGTGTGAAAAAAAAAGCGCTTGTATCAGCAGCTCCAAATTTGCTTTGTTGTTGTCAATTACGACTTCCTGAGACACTTCATTGTATTTTCTTTCGCTCAAATTGCCCGCTCCCCTGTCTTGCAGGCGACTAACAAAACACCTATTACTCTTTTGAAAAAAAAAAAGAAGAAAAAAGAAAATCATATGAATAAACATAGCCAAGATTAAAGGCTTGCGTGTCTTGCTTGCTGCGCAGACAGAAACTGTTGTTTCGTGTTAAGAGGGGTTTCATTTTCAGTAAGCACTGGGGGGGGGGGGGGGGGTGATGTTAATGATTCTTTAATAGCAAATACAAAAGGTTTTCACAGGACAAAAATATGGCTTCAAAAGGTTCAGTGGTGGAAAGAAAAATTGCTGCAACACCTGGCCTTATACAATAGGCTAACACACCTACTGTACACCTCCACACGTGTGCACACACACACACACACACACACACACACACACACACACACACACACACCTGCATCTTACACAACAACCATATTGCATTTCGGCTGTTTGAATCACCTTAGGCTGAGTAGGTGAATTGAAGAGGCGGCACGGCAAGCTTACTGAGGGATTTAGGAATAATTTGAAAAGAAGATTCCTCTCTTCTGTTTCATCTCCCGCACATCCCTTTCTCTGTTTTCTGTTTTCCCTGGTCTTTTATGATTCCATGGTCCAATATTTATCCACCCCCTGATTATAAACATCTGGCCAATAGGGCAGTCTGCACAGCGGCGGCCGCAAAACACACACACACACACACACACACACACACACACACACACACACACACACGCACACTCTCCCAGAGTCACACACATAGTGGAAATATCACAGATGCTCGCAATCGTGACCCTGTCAGGTCCAGACCGGAGGACGAAGAGAGGGAGGAACAGAGAGGGAGAGCGGGTCGGACCAGACAGAGACAGAGACGGAGAGAGAACTAGAAGCTGAGGGTTAATGGCCTTCCCATCTCTGTGATAAGAATTCATTCTGTTCTATTACCAGCACTTATCTACAGAGACTGCTGTCTTTCCCCTCTCTCTCCCTCAAAAAAAAAAAAAACACACAGACACACACACACACACACACACACACACACACACACACACACACACACACACACACACACAGCGAGGGTCCGAGATCGATAGATGAACCTAATGAAGAAAGCAGCTGTTTCTCGGCATACCTGCTCAACTCTATCAGCCCGACGAGATCTCCCTGCTGCATTCATCCATCTATCTATCCATCCATTTATCTATCCATCTGTCCATCTATTTTTATATCTTTTCACACAGCTATCCATCCATATGCCTATCCTATCTGCTCCTCGCTGCCTCCATTTATCCCTCTATATGTCCATCCATCACTACACTGCTAAACAAAGATACCAGCGGGATAGATATAGTTTTCCAATTGACCAGACTGGTCCTTCTCATGTATTCAAGGTTTATTTATTTTCCGAGAACTAATACGAGTCAGGGAATCAGGGAATCTAATAAAATGGCTGCCATGGTTTAAGAGAATGGCTGTGTGTGTTTGTGTCTATGCTTAAAATAGGCCTGTGACGGGCAGTGGCCAAATGGATAATGCTTAAACAGATCTTTATCCTATTGGGCTACTGTCCCGTTTTTAGCTGCATAAAAAACATCTGCTTTCAAAGCCATCAAAAACAGGACCGTAATCCTGGATGGGAATCAAAGAAAAGACTTTAGTAGATAGAGAGGACAGATACAAATACAATTATATGATTATGAAAACTTGTATTGTTTAAGAGTGTGTAGCTTTTATCAATTCATTTCTTAAAAATGAGATTCAGAGATTTAGCAGAAATATTAGAATAAGCCAGTGATATTTTATAATATAACACGTTTCGTATGCATGCTGCATTCAATGTATAATTCTTAGCCAGGATAACAGCATGACAAAAAATGACTTCAGGTTCCCATTCATTCTATTCATTTGCTACACCTTTCTATGACTGCATTCCTTATTGATGGGGGCTTCGGTTGAGTCTGGAGCACCGCATAGCTTCCATTAGCACATAACAATTTCAGATACTGACGATAAGTCCATGTTACATGTCTTTCACCATAGAAGAGTGTGCAAAACAAAAATGTGTGCATCATCAGGGCCTTATTATCTGCTGAGGTTAGGGGAGAAAGGCAGGACTCTTCAACATAAGAAGAATAGAGTCACGGAAGAAAAAGAAAAATATCTTCAAGCCCAAATATTCATTAGGTTGCTCAGAATCATCTACAAAAGGAGCACATGGAGCCTGTGATACATGAGCACATATGTTCACAGGCAACACACACACACGCACGCACGCACGCACACACACACACACACACACACACGCGCACACACGCACACACGTACACACACAGACCTGGGGCAACTGCCTCAGAGATGGTATTCGCAGACGGTTACAAATAAGGAGTGTTGGCTTTCCTCTGACTTTTTCAAAAACATGCAAAAAATGTCCATTTCATTACTGGCTAAACAATGTCATATGGGCCCCCACTGGCCCTAATAGAAGCAGACAAAGACAGAGCAGCACACATATGCTTCGAATAAATCAGATTACTGAGGGAGAGTGAGGGAGAAAAAGAGTGAGAGAAAGAGGGAAAGAAAGAGAGACACCGCCAGACACTTAGAGGATTGACAATATTCCCTTTTCTTGCTACCTCCACCCCTCCCTTTCTCCTTTCCTTCACTTTCTTAACTCCCCCAACCCCCCCAAGCGGGATCTGTTTTAGATTTGAGCCAGTGCTAGAGCCATATCTCTACCTTATCTCTGCTAGCCGTCAGAAAACAGAAAGCTCCATGTTTCCATGCATTAGACTCCCGGCCCCTGACACGCCACTTGAAAATCTCACAGC
>NC_041374.1:10860625-11005625 GCF_900634415.1 Cottoperca gobio
CAGTGAGCGTATTGCCTGGTTACCGAGGCTCCGGCTCCACACAACCCTTCCTCCCATCAGCGGATTGTTTGTCTTAATGCTGTGTGACATGGCCCATTGTTTTGTCCATCTGTGGTTAAGAGTCAATGGACAGAGGGTGTATGAGGGGATCGGGGAGAGAAAATAATGGAGGTGAGGGAGAAGAAAATAAAGAAGAGCAGGGGTGAAAAGGTGGGTGGGGGGGAGATGAAGGCAGAAAATAAAGGAAAGAAACAAGATGGGGAAAAGAGCTGAGAGGTGAGGAAAGGTCAGAAAGAGACCGAGAGTAAGGAAAACATGCAATAACCCTGTGATTCCAATATGGTTTTGGACTTTACATTCACCACTTCCTTTTCCAGGACCTTCCAGTGGCTTTCAGTTCCATATGGAGCGGGGGCCTTAAGCTCTTTGTGATATCGCTGACGTGAAAGACGTCCTGGCCCTGTGACGCCAGTCCCCTCTTCAAAGGGTTAAGTCATATTTAGTATGCGTCCTCATAGCCCCACGGCTTTGTATTGTAAATAAGACTAATGTGGCATTGGTCAGGTATGCTAATTCAGATAATCAGCGCAATTTCTGCAAATTATAACTGTCAGTGTGGTGGGCACAGAACCTTGGCGGAAAACATGAGGGAACAATTTAGCCCGGGTAATACCCCTCCACCAAAGAGCTGCTCAACTCAAAGAAAAACAATCGGCCTGAGCCCATACCGCCCTGACACACCATTTCAAAAATAGTTTATGGTGAACGAGGCTCATTTTTTTCTGAGGCACAAGTCAGCCTCCTGCCCTTTTTTTTTTCCTATGTGCACACACAGACCGCAAAGTAATTATAATTCGCTTGGATGGAATTATTCAAAAAATGACCACATCTTTTACTCCCTCAGCCATAGAGAATATGGTTTTGGGAAATTTGGGGTAAATTGCTACTTGCTGAAAATATAATAATACACATATATGAATGTGTCTTATTTTGATTTGACAAATGATTTAAAATGCAGTGTATTGTCTCCAGCTAATTGTACAGCAATAAAAAAACGACATACTTCCCAAAAGTCCTCTTGGGTAACATCACATCACTCTCATCAGAATAGATCTCCCCAGGAACTGAGTTTTATTCATGTTGGGCACATAAAATAACATTCCAAGTTTTTATTACGCGAGCAATGGATCCCGCCTGACTGAAATCTGTGGACTTTACCTTTTATGTAAGTAACTTCCTGTTTCAAAGTAAATGAGAAAGAAAAGGTCACAAATCATTTATTAACTGTAGGCAATCAACCTTTTGTAAGCAAATCAATATGCAATATAATTGGCTGCCTTAACCTATTAGACTTCTAACCTAAACATAGATATTTTACGGGTCAATCAGAGGATGGCATGTGCAACACAAGGACAAAACAGGAACTAAAAAAGGACAAAATGTCCTTTGATGAGCAGCTCTCACCTACTGCACTCTGACTTGAAAAAGAAAATGGCCACCACTGCGCTAACTCCAGTGGTTAGTTAGATCTGGGTGTGTGTTGCATCCTTTCTCTCACTCCTCCGGCCATCCGTGAATGTTTATGTAATGCCCACAAATTACTGAGACAAACCCTGGAAATAGACTTCTGTCTGAGGAGAGACCTTCTTTAAAAAAAAAAGAAGAAAGAAGACAACCGCTGGAATGGCGAAACCACCCCCACTAGCCAGAGGAAAAAAAAGTATAAGATGAAGGAGTGAAAGTGAGGGAGGAGGGAAACTTAATACCTCCAAAGATGCCTCGGTGTCATCACATGGAAAGGCTCTTTGGGAAACAGAAAAGCCCTTTGCCACAATGAAAATTGAATGATCGTTTTCGGTGCTTCCACTCAGTTCAGACGCACAGTTACAGTTTGGGTTGGGTACATTTGGAAACAAGGAATGTCAGTGCACTTGGAAACAGGCAAGAGGGCACATTTGCTCTCTGCCCGTGTTCACAAGCATAAGTGTCCATTAGCTTCGTTTTTTAGCCTACAGCTGCTAAATGGTTAGCACAGCTACACTAATTTGAGAAGGACCAAAAATGACCCAGAGCCTTATCACTCAGAGTAAACAAAAAGCTCAGGATACACTCGCACACACGCACACACTCACACACACCCACACGATAAAAGTGTTGTCGGTCTCTCTAAGTGAGAAGAGGTCTTTTGTTTAAAAGGGGGACTTAGACAAAGAGGGTCCTCTCCCTCTCTCTTTAATGCATGTTGGGTGGTGGCGGCAGTGGTGGTGGTGATGGTGGTGGGGGGGGGGGGGCGTTAGGGTTAGAGGGATGGGGACGTGTGGGTGGTGGGGAGGTGGAGGGATGGTTGAAAGATCAGGCTCTCAGAAATAATTACCTCCATAAGATCCCATCTCCCTTTCCTTTAAGGGGGAAATGACAGAAAGTACAGCGTGCAGAAAAGGCCTTGGTGTTTGTGCTTGGTCTGGCTTATGAGGAGCTTCACACATGATGGAACACAGGGCTAATGGGCGAGGATACACATATAAAAACACAATCATACACACACCTCCTCACAGTGTTCTTTATGGCTAAACAAATGGTCGAAAGCTTGAGACAAAGAAACAGTCAGAGGCTGTTAATGTCTCCAAAACTACAGCTGAAAAAATTGTTCAAATTATACAATCGATGATGGAATACCCATGACTCGCAATCTGTCATATTTTTCTTTTCCTGCTTGAATTTTACTAAACAGCTCTATTCAGGGCGTAACTTCATTATAGAGAAGGGCACAAAAAAAATCTAATTTCTCTAACAACTTTTGGACGACCCTCAAAGCAAAATGGCTTCCAAGTCGTCCATGTTGAGAGGCAATTCATTTATGCTCGCTCATCTGATGCAAACTGGCATTTTTTATAAACTCAATTTCCTTTAACACTTCTAATTGTACACAGAGACAAACGATTTATCTCAGCAATGTGGGCACAGTGGGCTTTTTGTCCCTGAAGGACACAGCTAACAGATCATGATAAAAAGTTTCTTGCTGTACAGTCAGCGAGAGTTAGATAAGCGCACGCACACACACACACACACAGCGAGCTCTCACTTCTCAATGATGTTTAACTAGTGTAAAGGATGAGATGGCTGGGCCCAGGTTTGGGGAATTACAGACTCAGAAGAATAACAAAGAGTGAAATGTTCTCAAATAAACATGCACTAGCAAACACATGTATTGACATGCACACAATGCAGTCCAGCAGAAGTGTTCACTGTACACTCCTGTCTTTGTTCAAAACACCTATACCCTTGCGGTGCGTCTCTGCAGTACTGTGTCCTTAATTAGGCCATAAAATCAGCATCAAAATTGTTTAATGAAAGCCATTCACATGTACATAAAGTCCAGAGCATTAGAACTCTTATTCCCAAATGGGCCTATAATTATCTGGCTCAGTGCCAGGTCCCAGGCTTTAAGAGAAAGATACCGGTCAGCACTTAAATTAATCTTTTTCATACCAGTCTCTAATGAACAGAAAGTGCTCGAGTCAGGAGTTGTAGCCCCAGAAAACTAACAGCATGCATACACATGCACGTACACACAAATAGAGGGTCCTTAAACCAAACACTGGCTGGAAATGTTGCCTACTATAGAGCCTTTTCCATCGCTGAAAACATTCACATCATCTATCACTTTAAGAGCCCAAAGCAGCTCCAGCACACCTTTTCTTCCACATAACACAACCTACTGTAGCATGTAATGTTCGCAAAGAGCTCAAAGGGTTCAGCAAAAAAAACAAAACAGCTAAAAATATGCAAAAAAAAAAAACTGACAGAACTATAGAACAAGAATACAAACCCGATTTATTAACTTTCAGTGTTTGATCTCTGGCTGAAACACTCCGCCCTCTGCCTACACCTGCCAAATGTGTACGGTCTATAAGGAAATACCTTTAAAACTTTACCACGTACCTTTTGAAAGAATACTGTTGTTCACAAAAAATTATATAGAGTGGGCAAAAGGAGGGCATCCAAAAAAGTGCCTTAGCATTTTAGACCGTGCCATGGTAATTCATGGAAATTCACCATGTGGCATCAAAACCAAGGTATAAAACTGAGGTCCCGAGCAACAAATATGGTGTGTTTTAAGAGTGGAACATTTGAAATAGGTGAAGCGGGCGAATATTGCTTATGACAGGTTTAAAACATGGTTGTGCTCACTGGTTTGAGAGGTAAAAAAGAAGAAAAAAGCTTGAAGCTGGGCTTGTGTTCTGGATTTAAAAAAAGAAAACGGACAGGAGCAGCAGAGAGTGGGAGATGGAATAAGCAGGACAAAGAATGAGAGAGAAAGGGATACAAAAAGAGAGCAGGAGAACGAGAGAGAGGGGGGGGGGGGGGGGTATGTTAATATGTACGGTAATGATTTATCTAAGCATGCTTTTTCTGCTGCACCCCAAATCTCACCGAAACTTTGATCCATGTGTAATTAAAACCAAACGTACGCCGGCTACAGTCTCCATTTCAGGATTGGGAGCTCTTCTGTTCGTGTGTGTGTGTGTGTGTGTGTGTGTGTGTGTGTGTGTGTGTTGGGATTCACATATGTTTCTAAGCGCTGGGCCTCCATCTGTTTTGGGAGTACATGTACAGTATAAACAGGACACTTTGGGGAGCACACACACACACACACACACACACACACAGATGGATGTATGGACTAATGCTATTCTGGAATGCTATTCAAAACGTGTTACCACCCCCCCCAACCCTATCCCACCCGCTCCTTCAGGTCAAGCAAAGCAAAAACAAGTTAAGCGCTCATTTTCTCCCGGCAGCATTAACATAGGGATGACTAAATAATGGACCCTGACTCTTGGTCTTCTGGTTTAAATTACAGCGCAGCCCCCTCCCCTTACACCCTGCAACCCCTCACCAACCATCCAACCCCCACTCAAAGAAAAACGATTAATCTTTTTTTTTTGTATATATTTTTTTTTTGTCTCTCTGAATGTTTTACAGTTCTGTTACACTTATTAGCTGCTGGCAGGACGGAGAGTCTTAAATGAAAGCCAAATTGCTTTGGTCATGAGAAAGGAAATGAAAGCTCACTCCAGGGAGAGACTGTGTAGCCGTAGCATACGTGTGTGTGCGTGTGTGTGTGTGTGTGTGTGTGTGTGTGTGTGTGTGTGTGTGTGTGCATGCGCGTGTGAGTGTGAGTAACGTATGTGTGTGACTAATGTATGTGTGTACAGGCATTTTCACTATGAGATACTCCCAAGGTGAAATTTCATAAGCTGACTGCTTGCCTTTCCTGGGATGTCCCTGTGCATGGGACAGAGTGTGCGTGTGCGTGTGCGTGTGTGCGTGTGTGTGTGTGTGTGTTGCACATATAAGCGCGGCAGCCTAATAGGAACAGTATGCTCATTTTGGAGAGATTAGGAGGAATGGACGGGTCTGTATCGAGAGACGTGATCTGGATATGAAGGCCAAAAGAGGGAGGCAGGGAGGGAGACAGAATAAAGAAGGAGTGGTGCAAGAAAAGAGAAAAAGAGAGGGAGATGGGAGGAGTGAAAGGAGTAAAGAAAGATGGATCTGACTTCAAACCAAGAAAACTGACCACCACAACTGGAATCAGCATTTAACTAAAATCTAAAAAAGTTTAAAACACAGGCAAATAGGGGGAAAAGCCAGGGCGTGTGTAATGCACCAGAAAGAAAGAGAGGTGATAAAAAAGGAAATGGCGCAAGAAACGCCAAAAACAGCCGTAGAAATAACAAAAGAACTCAAGTCACAACAACTTAAGCTGACAGACAAAGCAGGTTAAAGAAGCACAGACCTTGGCTGGAGGGGCACTCCTTGACGTGGAACAGCTCGTGGAAGCTCAGTCCATCCTCGTCCCCTCCCAGGCCTTGCTGGTGCAGCTGCAGTTTCCTCAGTCCTTCGTTCTGTTGGTGGCGAGCTGAGCGGGCGTGCTGCACCAAGTTGAGGCGGGCCTTGGTGGAGTAGTCGCACAACGTGCAGTAGTAGACACACAACTCCAGGCAGTACGTACTGTCCTGCTTCTGCAAGTGCTGCGGAACAGAAGAGAGGAGGTGCAGATATTAGGTGGTGTTTTATGGCGTCCTCTGGGTCAATTCAAGGAGTTATTGTTCTCACAGCTACATTTGTTTCAATAATTGTGAGATTACAAAGATATTTGGATGAATTGCATGCTCTGAAAAATCATGTTGTCAGTCTTGTGTGCTTTATGGTTAAAAGCCTTCGTTTCTACGCTGCTCACAGAATCCCCCAAAACGAGCAAAAAGTCAAAGTATAGAACACAAATCTATTATCTTGGCCAGTTATTATCCAGAGAAAATGTTCCTCACTCTTTGCAGTATATGGTTTGAATCTTTGGCATTAAATATTATGTATTTAATTTAACATTATTACTACAGTGTCACAGCAGTGCTAAAAAAAAAGTGCTACGATGGAGAGCAATGATTAAATCTTATGGACAAAGACTTTCTATTAAAAATGTAAAAAGATGGAGTTTGAAATAATTGTGTTACACTACAACCCTCCAAATGAACTGGATATGTTTTTGGTGACATAAAGATTAACAACACACAAAAAGTCAAATAAGGGGTTGAGTTCAGAACACTGTTTTTGCCTTTAACGTGCACATTGTCCAGCTCTCCTCATTGTAGGCAGCTGCAGGGGTTTCTCATTCAACGTGTGCTGTCAGTTGCAAGCCCTTAATTTCCAGTTGCCTCTTTAATGGCATTGCAGCCATGCAAAGCTACCCCCTACTTCGATGTGTGCGTGCACACACACACACAACACACACGCACACACAACACACACACACACACACGGCCCCCATCCCACCTTGCCCTACTCCCATACACCCAGTCAAGCCAAGCATATCAAGTGTGCCTCTGTTGTTGCTGCCGGGCTAATGAACAATGCACAAAAACAAAAGACCAGGCCAAGCTTTTATTATCTGATCCTCTGTGGAGGGAGGGGAGGGAGGGAGCGAGAGGAGAGGAGAGCAAGGCGAAGCGACAGAGACACAGAGGTGGCTCGTGATGGTTAGTTTATGCTTTGTTAAGATTTATTCATACAACCATTTGAGAAAACAGGTGCAGGGTTCAATGCATGAATTAATAGGCATAATAGTGTGTGTGTGTGTGTGTGTGTGTGTGTGTGTGTGTGTGTGTGTGTGTGTGTGTCTCTCATGGCTTCTATAGAAGGATGTTTCATTCTTGAAGCACATGAGAAGTTAGCTAAGGGAATATTTTCTCCTGAGCGTTGTTGCCTCATGTTATATGGAGCAAAAAGAGAAAGATTGAAGAATTGTATGTGTAGGAGGTTTGTGTGGTGGGAGGAGTGGGGCCGAGAGGTGGAGGTGGGGGGGGGGCACAGTTAGCTGCAGGTGTGTGAGTTCTAAACCCCCCCTTCCCTCTTCCTCCTTTGACAAACAGGGATTAGCAACATAGCTACAGCCGCTAACACATCTTTTCTCTCTGTCTCTCCTTCTTTCTTTCTTTTGTCGGAAATCTTACAAGGTTTTTCTCACGAGACGGTGGGACGTCCCCTCGCAGTCAGAGGCCCTTTCAGAAGTCTTAAGTTTTAATTAAGTCGGAGTTGTCAGAAGAAAGCTCCCCTAGTCCAGAGCTCAGGGCCATTAATTACAGCTATCTTTGTTTCTCTGTGAAAGGAGGCCTCCCTCGCTCCTTCTCTCTCTCTCTTTCTTTGCTTCTTTTCCCCTCCCTCCCTCGCAGGAGAACTGGGCTTACTGAGCCTTACTGTGGAAACCACACACACGTGTGCTCACAAACACACATCAAACATGCATACACAAAAAGGTTTGAGTTTCATTGAAATATAAACTTTTCTAATTCGCTCCAACAATACGTTTTGGAAATGTTACCAAATCATGTTTCTGTGAATGTTGCTCCCTCCCAGTTGGGAGAAAGTTGCTGCCCCAGGTCCAGGACAAGCAGCCGAAAATGGATTGAATGAACCAATGATCTTGTTCTGGCCCTTAATAATGGCCTTCCATATTCATGCCATATGCCAGACTCCACACACAAAAGCCCTTGCATACATCCCTACTGTCATCAATCATTACTTGTGTAAAAACAAGGACGCTTCAGTGCTGCGTGATATTTGTTCTTTCTCGATCCAATCGTGTCTGGACTCCACTCCAATATACTTTTATTTCATGACCACTCCGCTCGAATTGGGGGTTGAATGAAAACACTAGTAATCAAACAAGGCCTTTCTTTCCTCCAGTGAAAACCTTCAGTATTATATTAACAACTGCCGCAGAAGAAAAGTTAATTGGAAATGTGACGTGTTATGTAACTGAACAAGTTCATTTTCTTAGCAGAGGAGACAGGCATTATAGTCGAGAGTCTTTCCAGGAGATAGACAGTTTCCAGTGGTTCCTAATGGCACGGCCATTAAGGTAATTGCACTGGTTTCAAATTAAAAGTTTCATATAAATCAGAAGTGGCCTAAAATGCTTCACAGCCCTCCATGTCCAAACATATATACTATTTGTTTTTAGGATCTGAGGCGTCGGCTGAGAGTAGCTAGATGATATACTTGGGGTTGAACCCGGCTGCCAGATAGGTTTAGGCCTAATATTAATTCTCTCCCCATCAGCACATTCCAGAGGGTTTGTTTAAGACCTAAACTAGAGGGCTGTCTGTCGCTCTCTGGCACTCTGCAGACCTGAAATGCAGGCGGTCTGGTGATCACAGGCCAGAACATCCATGATTTATGAACTTTTAAAGGAGCACTTTGACTCCTGCCAGGCGTGGGCTGTGTAATGCATATTCAAACACACAAACACACTGTTCCTGCTCCTGGGTTTGCGCCCGTGTGTGTCTGCTTGAAATGTGTATGTAATTTATGTCGCGGCTGATTTGTGTGTGTGTGTTTATGTGCTGTACATGCATTTGTGTCATATAAGTGTTCTTGTATGTGTGTGTTGTGTGAACGGCAAAAAGGCCCATCCCTGTCAATATGGCACCTCTCTAGAGTGCCTGTTGGTTAATTGTTGGGAATTAGTGTTTGGCAAACAACCAAAAAAGCTAAAACTCCCTGTGGGCCAATCAAAACGAGCTAAACAGCACTCCCTGGGTGGACCTAAACAGGCACAGACACCTCTGGATGGTGGAGGAGGTGCACATACACACCCCCATACACACAGAACGCAAATTATGACACTCGGGACTTCCTGTTTACCTGTCAAAAACATTGTCATCCCTGTCGATGACACACACCCACACACCACACACACACACACACGCACGCACACGTAAGGGAAGCTCCCTTGTGTGGTGGTTTACTGCTGCTGTGTGTGTGGGGGGGGGGGGGGGGGGGTGAGAATGACAGAGGACTGCATTCATTATGCAGAATGAGATGTTTACAAAACACCTTTCTCACACACACATAAGCACAAACGCACACACCTCCCCTCCGCTCGCTCCCTGGGTTTGGGGGGAGGAAAGCAGCACTGCTGTCTCACATTCATTTGTTTTATCTGTGGTGACAAAGCTGCCTCATTAACTGAATCCTTAATAAGCCAAGGCAAACGACATCTTCTCACAACTTCTTTTATCTCTCTGAGCGTGTACGGGGAAGTGTGTGTGTGCGCGGGAGGTTGTGGGTATAATTTCAATGCTTATTTTCTTCTTACTGTATCTGTGTGCGAGTTTGGTTTTTATGCATCAATAATTTCAACTCTACCTTTTTTTGATTTTACCTCTCAAGTGTGTTTTTGTGTCTGTCTCTTTGTCTTTGCCTGTGATTGTGCGTGTGCACTGGTAATACGACAAAAATATTTCGAAAGCAGCGCATAGCAGTGGGGTTGTGTTTTCCTCCATAAAACAAATGACAAATTAGGGTATTCAGTACAAACATGAGTCTTTCCTGTCATTAAGTGTAGAAGCAGGCAGCTAATGAACACTCCACTGCCGCAGCTATGTCTTAATAACCAGTGTGTGTCTGTCAGAGCGTGTGTGCACGGGTTTTATATGTAAAGAATCACTACATGCATCCTGTTTTCCTATTTGTGTCCGCTGAGAGAATGTGCATGCATGCAAATGTGCACCCCAAACATTATGAAAATAAAAACCTCTTTATCTCCTTTCATCAGTGTTTTTTTAGGGGAAGCAGGGAACTTGTTGTTGAGTATACCTTCTATTTGGAACGTCACCAGCTTCCGGTGCTATCCCCTGGGCCCCCGGGGGCCATCTGAGACAAAAACAGCCCCACTTGGCCCAGCAAACAACAAAAGCGTGTTTTGTTCCTTGAAAGTATTTTAAACACATACCAGCGCTGCCTGGAAGGCTGCCAAGTGTAGAATTCCATCAGTGCTACCACCTCCCTAACACATGTTACTGCTAACCGCCGCTCAGCCCCCAAGACAAAGATGTAACGTAAGATCACTGCCAATGGATTCGCTGGCAGACTGCACTGCTGTAAAGAGATGCTGAGGGCCCAGGTATGTGCCACCTCGCTTCCACAGATAAAGAGAGCAGCGAATATAGTGTGTAGAGAGACAGATTCAGTGCTGCACATGCACAAAAACAAATATGCAAATAGGAGCCACATACAAAAAGTGCTGAGTGCACATTGCATATTTACACGTACACAGACACAATGCACATCTCCTGCTTCTCTCTCTCATTGTCTCACTCCTACAAGGCCACTGTGTGTGATCTAAAGATACTGGAGAAACAAAACAATCTGAGAAAAAAATCCCCCTTACCCGACCTTCTTTTTTTTTCTACTTGATGGCCGTCTTTCTTTTCTTTACTACCAGAGCTCTTACTTTCATAAATGCAAAGAAAAACATTTCCTACAGCTAAATTGTGTCTCCTGTCTCTCTAGGCTCTGGCTGCTGGCCGTCACATGTGATCGGAGCTCTGGGGCCTGTCCATGAGGTGCAGGGCTTGTAGACGAGCTTAGTTTAGGTCAGCCAACAATAATAAGCTTCCAACGCGTAATGGCTAGCAAGCCAAATAAATGAATTATCACAATGAGTCTTTCGTACTAGCTTTTTGCCGCTCTTCTCAACTTCTGTGCTGTCTCTCTACCTTCAACTCGTTTGACTCTATTTCTTCTCCCTTCTTTCTTCTTTACTTTTGTCTGCAGAAAGAAATAAGGAAGCAATAGTGATAGGGCTTTGTGCGAGCTTGGAAAATAGTCTTGCCTTCCATTTTCCTGACTCCCACACATGGACACGCATTCCCTCACACAAACACACACACTTGTAGCAGTGACGTAAGTGTGTCTGACATATGGGGCAAAGGTCAATCTGAAGTTCACAGCTTCCTGATCTCTGGCCCCTCGCTCAGAAAAATCCCTTCTGACTGCATCTCTTACTCTGTATTTTGCCGAAGCACAAACACACACAAGTGACGCAGACCAGAGCAAAGACAAAAAGGAAAAAAAAAATCCTGCTGATTTACAATATGATCCATTTCTTCTGGTTTTAATAGATGAATGTGTAGGAAGTTTCCAGCCGTTGGGAATAACATATTGCAGGAGACAGAGACACCAGGACACATCTTACATACTTATCTGAACATGTTTGTGTGTTAGATGTCTTGAAAGCCAGCTCAACTCCACCCCCCATGAAAATGGATCAGTATTTACATTAGCATTAGATTTAGACAGCATGGTTCAGCCACTTACTCCCTATTAGCTATCCTGACCTTAGCCCATTAGGGTCTAAAAGCCCCCGCTTGTCTCCATCGCCGCCAGGTGAGACTGACCAGACCTCCCCATTTCCCTAAACCATATTACAGCTGAGATTATCTTTTCCATCCACTCACAATGGGACAGAGATCATAAAATGTTGATATCAAGATCATTGAAATGCTAAGACGTTTGTGGGATTCTCTTTTTCCAGTGCTGTGCAAGGGGAGGGATATTACTGAAATACTAACATGCTTTTGGGTAGGGTTCATCATTTTCCATTTTTTCCAACATGCAAAGATGCTTTGGGGAAATCAAGACACGGCTTAATTGACAGGATCTAAGAAAGACGGGGAGAGAAACTAGAATAAAGCGGTTGAAAATCCGGGGCTTCGGCTTATTGGCTGGTACCATCAAAGAGGTTTGTACTACACTGATGTTGTTGTATTTAACTAAAACTGAAAGGGAAGAGAAGGGAAAATCATTTTTATTCCGAGAGGAGCAGCGTTTTTTTTGCCAAGTTTGTTTTTCTTCGCTCTGTTCGTAATGGAGACTTGCGGAAAAAAAGTCTATCAGAGACAGTTAGACAAAAGGAAGGACAGAAACATAGAGTGAGAGAAGCTAACTGATAGCTTGAGAGGCGAAAGGAGTGAGAATCTATAACAGAGAGAACAAAAGAACAAGAGACGGAGAGAGAGAGAGAGAATGATAGGGAAGAATCTAGACGAGTGTAGCCGGGTTCAAATCACTAATTACACATTCCTGAGCCTGTGAAGGGGAGTATTGTTTTCCAGTTAGCCCCTACCCTGTCGCATGGTTTCACTTAGCACAAAACAAAAGGTACAGGGAACAAAACACAAGCCTAATACCAGGCCCTGCTAATGACAGAGAAATGGGAGAAATTATCCCTGGGGTGGATCCTCGTGAGAAAATGGCTAGTGATTGCTGGACAAAGGGAGTTCATTTTGAAACTGTCACAAAATGGCAGACTGTCTGCTTCTTTCTTTTAAGAGCTGTATTCACCAAATGAGTGCGCTGTCATGCTACTTGTTTGATAGATACATCACTACACACATGATCTGCTTAATCTATAACTTTACATTATACTATACACTTCATAACAGCAACATGTAATATTTCAACACACTTCAGAGAACTAAAGTCCAGGTTCAGGACTTATTCCAAGGAAACAATGTGACTTGTGTGTACAAGCTGTGTATAAGTGTGTGTGTGCATGTTGGAGTGGTACCTCTGCCAGAGAGAGCACAATGAAAGCACCTCTTCAGCGGCGGCGTTTTGCATATTGCCACAGGAAATCAAATGCCTTGCAGTTGACCTACAAGATGGCACACTTGATCCCTCCCTACTTTCTTTACAGAAGGCGGTCGATTTAAGCCTGCGCCTCTCTCTTTTTGTCTGCTTTACCCGTCTGTAGCAATACTCAAACATTTAAATAGTCACTGTGTCTCGCGGAGATAACAATTCCTACAACAATTTCTGACACGTCACATAAAACTCAGTCAGCCAAACATTCGACACTCTGATGTTCTGTCTAACCCCATAAACCCATAATGATGCGCTCTGTGCTGTTCCGGCAACAAAGAGGACCCTACCATTTTCTACGTGAGCCGGGGAGGAGGAGGGGAGGGGGGGTAAGCTGATAGCGGTGGCAGCACTGGGCAGAGTCGCCTTGCTGGTAGTGTTTGCCCAGGCCCCAGCCGTCTAAAGGAAGGATATTGTTTTCCCCTGAAAAAGCCTCAGCCGCAGTCCACATACCAGCGTCCACTCAACATACCAATGGGCTCTTTGAAGATTACTCAAATGTTTGCCTTTGTTCATCCACCACCACCCCCCCATCCGCCCCTACCCCTACTCCTAACCTACACTCCTGCCAGAACGAGGAAAAGAGGAGAAAGGACAGACTTATATCTTCAGAAAACAGTGGGAAAGCAATACCACCCTCAGCTGCACTCAGATTCAAAATGGCCTCTGTAGGGGATGTGCAACCACAGAAAGGAATAATAGCGGTCTGGCCACCAGCACAGTAAATCTAATCATAAACAATAGAGAAAAGCGGCGTGTTATTGCATATGGCCGATTCTATGGTTGGATGTTGCAAGTCTCCGATCTGTGTGCCGATAAAGTGCAACATGCTTTTAAAGACTCCTGATCCCTGTGCAAGTAAGTCCACAATTATAATTCCAAGGGGTTAATTTAACTAAATGTGCCTAAAACTCAGGAACCCCAACCCCCTAACCCCCCACACAACCCACATTAATCCCGAACAAGTAAGTGGGCTTTCTATCAGGTCTATTTCAAAGCATTAGGGATTACCTCGCAGAAACTAAGCTGCTTGAACTCGCAGGAGGTCAGCATTATTGTGCATGCTGCAAGGATGGAAGACCAGTGGTAGAGACAGATAGACAGCAGGACAGGTCAGTTCCTCTTTCTCCAGCTCTCCGACAACATCCCTCCAACAACATCCCTCAATCCTTCTCCCACCGTCGCTCTCTCTCTCTTTTCATCCTCGTCTCTCTCTTTCACCGTATAATCGAATATCTCCCACTACTTATCTATTCACTGAACACCTAATGGTTAAAATCAATTACAGCTGGAATGCTGAAATGCCGAACACTGGGCCACATGCTGATAATGACAGAGAGAGTGTGAGAAGGAGAGAGAAAGCGACAGAGAAAGAGAGAGAGAGACTTGGGACCGTTCCAAGGGAGGCACAATTACCTTCAATCGATTGATTATTGATTTAGAAGGGCGTTGAGGAGTATTTCAGTTCAACTTTGTCCATATCAATATCCTGATAGCTTCATGAGAGAGGAAAAGCGTGATTGTTCTATTTAAATACCATTATAATGCTGATGTAACTTTTCAGAATATTTCAAGAATAGAGAACCTAATTGTCCCTAATTGACACATAAAGTATTAAGAGATTTTTTAATAACTTAGTTTTTAAATTTGGCACGCATTTTAATTTCAAAAGTAACGCTAATGAATTGACACCAAAAACATTTATCTGATCTCACTGCCATGTGTAATCGTCTCTGATCAAATCAAGGTATCAAAAGTGAAGGCGAGAGATGATATTTGAGATCATGCGTCCTCTTTGATTATTCCTTTTTTTTTATTAAAAACAAAACAAAAACACTCTTGTTATCTTTGTCCTAATGGGAAGATCAAGACCCGAGAGAAAAGAAAGGAAAGACAGGAGTTGACTAGGAGGAAGACAAGTGTGTGAGTAGGGGCGGTGAGGATGGAAGGAGGAGGAGGGAAGTGTGTATTTGGGTGGGTGTTGGGAATATAGCAGGGGTGGGAGGGTTCAGATGAGCCAATGGGGGGAAAAAAAAGACAAACTCCTGTGAGCTCCTTTGTTCCTGCATCCCTGCGATGTTCCCTTCCTTCTGGAGGTCTGGAAGACACTGACCCCCCCCCCCCCTGTACACACTCCATAACCCTCTCTGCTATCGTTCCCATACCTGTCAGCCCCGATCTGCTTCACAGTCCCCTGCACATGGACAAATGGCTTGGCCCCGGCCCTGGCCCGGCCCAAGTGACCCACAGCTCAGAGAGGAGTGGGAATGATTATGAAGAGGATCACATCTGGCTATTAATATGAGAAAACCAGTCCGGTCTTTGTCTTTGTTAAATGTAGAGAAAAACACCTTGCTAAAGGAAGGGAAGAAAGGCATCTACCATCGCAGTCTGCTAACTACTTCACCGGAGGGTGGTGAAGTAAAGAGGAGAGGAGGGGGAAGCTGGCTAGGGTAATTAAATATTACGAGTGTCAATCAGGAGCTTGACCAAAGCTGGACACACACACGCACACGCACATATGCACATACGCACACACACACTAATGCTTTGCCGACCATCTGGTAAAGGCGTTGGAGGGAGAATGGGCGAAACTCTTATTAATATCTATGAGGATTATTAGGAAGAAGGGGGAGGGTGGGGAAGTCCATCCATTCAAACCTTTCTGTCAAACACACAAAGCAACAGCATACACACACACACAATTACACGCACACACCTGCTTTTATGCTTTAATTAGCCGCAACCCTCCATCCCCCACTTCACCACCCCCGGACCTCTGAAAGATTTCCATTGTAATCTCCATGCAGGTGAAAGAGGAGACGATTTGAATAATCTACTAACCGGCGTCGCTTTGCCTCGCAGAGAGAGAGAGAGAGGGAGAGAGAGAGAGAGAGAGAGAGGGAGAGAGAGAGGGAGAGAGAGAGAGAGAGAGGAGAGATAGAGAGAGAGAGGGAGAGATAGAGAGAGAGAGAGAGAGAGAGAGAGGAGGGGAGAGAGAGAGAGAGAGAGAGAGGAGAGAGAGAGGAGAGAGAGAGAGAGAGGGAGGAGAGGGGAGAGAGCGAGAGAGAGAGAGAGAGAGAGAGAGAGAGAGAGCGAGAGAGCAAAATAACTTGTAGAAGTAAAAGATGAAGAGAGAGAATGCCAGACAGAGAGACAGAAGGCGACACAACCTTTCTGGAATTCATTCATCTGCTCAGGTTTATAGCACTGAACTCTCGGCGGCAGACTTCATCATCAGTCTCCATGACAGAACATGGAAATCTATATCTTAGTGGCATCGAGTGTGAAGTGTCTGCAAACATTCCTTTTTGAAGAGAAACTCTTTAGGTCTGTCTGCGAGTGTGAGACAAGTACGCAGTGATCAAGAGCCTGTGTCTGGAACAAGCGGACATAGGCTCAAGTGGAAAATGGTAACTTGATAACCAAGACTCCAATTGTATGTGAGTGCACTTACTGTATGTGTGAGTGTGTCTCTATGAATGTATGTAATACCATACCTCTGAATTCACATATGCATTTATGTGAGTGTGTGTGAGTGTGTGTGTGTCATAAATAGTACCATGCATTTGAAATAGATCTCGTCTCTTTTTCTATTCCGGGGACAGGCACAATGGCTTTTTATGCAAATCTATGGGAGTCAATCTCCTGTCCATTTCCCCATCACACAAGTCCAAATGACAGTCCAATAATTTGGGCTGCATATATATAGGGCCATTTGATTTTTAAATGAGAGTGGGCAGGGTTGACCCTTGCTAATAGCCAAGGCACAGCGATAGACTTAATATCACAGATGCATAAGCACAGCCATCTCCATCTGAGAGAGATGGAGAAGAATAAAATGTGAGGGGAGGAGAAAGGGGGGGGTAGAGTTGGGAGATTGAAAGAAAAAAAAAGTCCTGTGGTTGATGAAAAAAAAAGAAAAAAAGATAAATAAACGAGAAAAGAAAAATACAAAGGAGATGATGAAAATGAGAAAAGGGGAGACTTTTCTTTTGATGCGTCTACAAATCCAGCCCCCTTTCCTCTTCTCCTTTTTCTTCTATCCCTCCCTCCTCCCATCACTCCCCTCGTTTAATTCCCCCCACCCCTCATTTCCCGGCCATGGTGTTGCAAAGAGGATCATGGGTAATGAGATGGCCTATCTGCGGCTCCCCAGGGGAGAGATAGAAAGAGAGAGAGAATGGGAGAAAGAGAGAGTCAGAGACTAAACAAGGAGAGAGGGTTAAGATGGAGGGAGTGAGACAGTGGGAGACAGTTTCAGAAAGAGATACCGTCCATCTCTGTTCTCATTCTCTGCGTGTCCCACTAACAAAGTGCACCGTCTAAATGTCCTCTGTCATAAAGTTGAGTATCTAAAAAGCCTGAGATTCTGAGTTCAAAGGAGAGTGAAGAGAAGGAAGGGGAAACATAATGAAAAGAAAAACAGAGATATGGAAATGTGCAGTGGACCCCGGACGTCCATTTCCGCTTGAATTATGACGGAAAGCTGGACAGACAGACAGGGGTGGTGGCTGAGGACAGTTTAAGATTTATTCGGACAGCCATCTGAGAAACAGGTGGCATGGCCTATGAGACACAGTGTCTACGTGGGTGTGTGTGTGCATATGTGTATGTGTGTGTGTGTGTGTGTGTGTGTGTGTGCATGTGTGGTCCTTGACCATGCCACATTGACCATGAACATTCTCAACTCCTAATGACCCAGGGGCAAGCACGGCCCAGATCTAAACCTCAAAGCTCTGTGGACACACACACACACACACACTCACACACACACAGACACACACACATACATACACACACACACACACACACACACACACACAAACACACACGCTCACTACAAACCAAACCCCCTACTTAGCCCTGCTGCACTTGTGAATGGCACTGACAGATTTACTCCTGTCTCCATGTGTATTAAGGCCTGTGTTTGTTATTAAAAATCAAAACGAAACCATACATCATCATATTCAACGCTAAGACAAACACGAGCCAGGCCAGCTATCGACACGCTACGCAATGGCAACATTAAATGCAGAGCTTACCTCACATGCTGCTAGCATAAAAATGTTAGGTTAAAACATCTTCCATTTTGTCATTTACAATGTTAGGGGATAAAGATTTGCACTTGACAGCTGTGATAACACTGAAGTGAGGTTCTATACATACTTTTAATTTCCAACTAAATTCTGTATCATGAGAGATAATGTGGAAAACACAGTGTGCGGTATTATTCTTATAAAAAAACAAAACAGTAACCAATCAGATTTCCTACATTTCCTCTCCAATAAGCAGCGAGGCGTAGACCTCCGCTTTTCCCATATAAGGCGTATAGCTTCCTGCGCCACCTGCTGTGCCCTGGAACCCAGATGACTTGGTGTCCATTTGCTGCTAATGTCATTTCCCTCTTGCCGTTTCAAAGTCTGGAAAAAAACACTTTCAAACTCTCAATTCCCCTTAGAAGTACTCCATTGCTGCTACAAAGCAGCCATAAAATCTCCTGAATATGCTTTTTGTTTGCATCTTCAAATGGTTTCCCATGCCATAAAGATATTCTATGTTTCCAAAAAACCAGATGGTAAAGTCGTCAACACTCGGATCTTTTATGCGCCCAGCCAAGCTACCTCCATCCCCATGTGCTTTTCACCTCTGCCAATACATAAAAGGAGAGGTGTTTTTCTGGTCAAATAAAGAAATGATTTTTTTCCCTCTGCCTTTGCTCTGCTGCTGTATGCTTTCTCTCCCCCTCTCTCTGCTTTACAACCACATGTCCAAGGGTAAAATAGTGGGATTTCTGGCAGAGGCATTAAAAGCGTCATCTGTGGAACAGATTTGTTGAGGCCTGTGGGGTAGGCGGGTGGGTAGATGAGGTACAGGGGTGCATGGGTGCACGGAGGGGGCATTGGGATGACCCTCACTTGCCTTGACTAAACTGCTGTTTGTGTGTGCCTAAAAAGATACACCCCTGCTTTACTTAAGTTTCTTGGGAAAATATTTCTGTACTGTTGATTTTGCTTCGTGGGTTTGTACATTTAATCACAACTGATATAAATAGCTTTCTTTGTATGATTACAGAGCTGCCAGTGTTCAGTGTAACCTATCTGGCTATTGCCTCATTTTAAACAGTTGCCAAAAGTGGCTCAACAATCAAAATGCTGGGACACTTGCCTACACGAAGACACACACACACACACACACCTATGCTTAAGTCTTCCTCTGACAGTAAGATGGTGTTCCTGAACAGTGTGGGCCAATCAAGCTGATCCTACAGGTTAGCTCTATGCAGGCCAATGTGCAAGCAGCACTTTTGTTAAATACATATATGCATACATTCTAAGTATTTTACATCCCATGAGGATCTCCAACTCATCCCATGCCAAGTTCAGCTATTGTCAGACTGTCGGCCAATCCTGTGTCGACGACTGTTTTAAATAACCCTAAGAATGCCAATGTGCTTAATCCACTCAAGCCTCTGAACTGTAACTAAGAAAGGACACAGATTTCTGAATGAATGCTGTTCCTTCCTGTGCAAAGCAGGGACCTTTCACAGAAATTATTGAAAGGAGTGATTGGAAGAATCTGGAGAGTCAATGGACTCTTCTATAAATGTAATGTTGCAGATTCACATCTAAGTCAACACAAATTGTTTTATGTACTTCTGTTAAAAGTGAGTTTCATGTTTCACTTTGTGGCAAATACCACTGAAATTGTATCAAAGTGGGTAGATAAGGAATAAAATTGTAGTTGGATATTTATTTTTTATTTTGCATATCCTCTTTCTACTGCTGTTTCTACATTTATGGCAAAACACACACACACTCACACACACGCACACGCACAAACACAAACACAAACACCTCACACTGCCAAGTGTTGCATACCGTAGTAAAGAAATCCTCATTAATGTAATGCATTTGATCCTGTCCTGTAGGTCAAGGCCTCGGAAATGTAACAGCATCCTATTAAGCTGAAGGAGACGTCTGACCATCTAAATCACTTTAAATATATTGGAGAGGAGAAAGATGCCAAATATGGGTCGTGTTGGAATTTCGTTGCAGGAACTGTTTATTGCTCAGAGTTTAATTAGTTAAGTAAGTGTGGTGAGTTCACCGCTCTGATGTGCAACTAGTGTGGTTACCCTATGACAAGTCACAACCATGTAAAGAATGTGCTCTACTTTGATTGTGTCATTGTTCAAAACTTATGGCTCTACACGCTTATCATGAGAACAAATTAATTTATTCCAGCATTATTTACAGCAGTAAAAACAAGCTGAAAAGATAGCTGAAGATAATCCAAACTTTGAAATATTTGAAACTTTCTGATAGGATGTGACTTGTCTATGATTAAATGTAACAGTCGCGCCAGCTGGTCACAAGCAGGACATATACCCATATCCGATGGAAATCTTCCTGGGTGCTCTAACAGTGACCTTTCCCCCCTCGTTCATTCCATTCTCATGGGAACTTTATATCCATGTGACACTGCAGTTAAGGGGAAGGGGCAAATTCGCTATAAACATATGTGCTTTTTCTCAATCCGAGCCTAAAATAAGTGGTGCTCCCCTTAGATGCATTCCAGTAGGAATGCTATCATGGCTGTATTGTGCTGTATGTTATACAATATAATGTCAGTGTCCTGCAAAAATAAATAATGTATATACTATAAATATATAATAACAGTTTTTACCTTGTAGAGGCGGATGGCACCCTCATGCCTCTGGTTGGTGGCATGTAGTCTCAGTTTATCCACGCTGTTGCTGTAGTAGTCACAGGCGTTGCACTTGAGGTGCACAGGGTTGCCAATGGCCACACACTTTAATCTCCACTGGTTGGCTTTGCCTCCCTCCTTGATGTGGGCCACCAGCTGGTGCTTCTGCATGTGTTTGTCCGTCTTGCAGTGCAGCTGAAAGTTGGCCTTAAGCTGGGTGTTGTAGCTGCAGAGCTTGCACTGGTAGACGTCACCAACCACGCAGCGCCACTCTTCTTCGGGCAAAGCGCGCTCAGCATTGACGTGGGCGTTGAGAGCCTCCAGGCTGTCCGTGGAGTAGCAGTTGCACACAGCGCACTGGTAGAGGCGCAGCGAGGGGTCGTTGATAGGTGGTGACAAAGAGGAGAGGGAGGGGTCTGATGAGGACATACCCCCCATACCACCAGAGGACACCAGGGATAGGTCGTCTGCCATCAGTTGACCACTGGCAAGACGCAACTCCGCTGACAAGTCACTATTCACTGTGGAGAAAATGAGTGAGAATCCAGGTTAGACAGCAAAGAGAAAAACATAAAAGTGTTTTAAAGGTAGGGCTTTCATAAGGATGTACATACAGTACATGGACGCATAGAAGGACAACATGTCAGACAGAAGACATGCAGTAGGCACAGAAGGAAGAATGCTACATAAAAAATAAAAGGTATGACAGAAAGACAGAGCTCGGATAAAAATGAAAGGCTGGCATGCTTCGGGAGGGATAAAGGATAAAGAGGAAAAGAAAAGGCTCTTTTAATGAAATTAAGTGTGGAGAGAAAAGTGAGTCCTCCATGCAAGCCTCTCTCACACAAAAGGATTTGATAAAATAAAGCCTCACAGAGGACTAGGGCTCCTTACAAAGTCTTGTCTATAAAAAACCCTAATAGGATTGAATCAGGATCAATTACAATCATCCTTTTCAACTTGCTAACTCGCTCATCAGGTAGCTTTAATTACTGCTCTCAGCAATGGTGGGACAACGGTTTTAGGGCTCCAAGCGTTTCTCATCCACATAGAGATTTGAAAAGCTGATCAATGCATTACACACGTTTCTTCTTTCTTCCGCCCTCCCACACAGGGACAAAAAAGAAAAAGATCTGCCATTCATAGAAATGTAATTAACTCTTTCATTTGATCCCCTCATTGTCTCTCTATGCATGCTACCAAAGCTCATCATGTCTTTTTTTCAGATAATATCTCAACATGGTGTTTGGAGCACAGAAGACTTAACAATTACACATCATCTAAATCAATTTTTTTACAGTTTAAGTATAATTCCCCCAATTAGTGGATGCCTAGATGTGTGTTTGTGTGTGCTAGTTTTAAAAGGAATAGCACACTTTTACCTGAATGAGGTTGCAAAATGTGAGCACAAATGTAGAATGTGTATATCTAAATTGTGTCTCTGCACGTATATTCATCCTTCATCTGTGTGTGCATGTTTGGGAAGAATTAAAAAAATATCCTGCTCACACCATCTAAACCTATGTACAGCTGCGCTCACTATGGGGAGCTGTGTGTTATCAGTGTAATTCACTGAGAGTACATCTGCTAGCTGGGCTGTGACCTCCACACTAGAGGAGGGAGTGGGTGTGTAACACTGCAGGGTCATTGTTAAATCTCTCTCACTCCTACGGGAATCCGCTTCCTGCTGTGTGAGAGTGTGTGTATGTGTGTGTATGTACATGTGTGCGAGTCCTCTCCAGGGTGAGTGAAGGTGGGGTGGGGTGTGTATGGGGGGGATTAAACTGACTTAAGAAAATTACAAATGAAAGATTAAGAATAATTCTCATGTGGCGTCTCATAATCATTTTTTAATCAGTGAGAGGGGTCAAAGAAAGGAGACAATGACAGAGGGACAATATGAGAGCAGAGATAAGAGAGAAAGAGAAAAAGAAGAGGGTGCGGCAAAGGGGGCGAGGTAAAAGGGATGGGAGCAGAAAAAGAGAAGGTGAGAGGGCAAGAAGAAAAATGAAGAGCAACAAAAGGAAAGACGTATAGATAAAACAATACCCAGATGGCATCAGATATATGAGACCAAACACATAAAACTGAACAAGTGAAAGATGAGCAGAAGAAACCGAACACCAAGCTTAAAGGCAAATAAATGAAAAAAGGAAATATTAAAATGAAAAACCTTAGCAGAAACGCCTTTTTCGTCTTTTTAATTGAGTAATGGGTAAAACTCCTGTTTCCTTTTAATTGTAGAATAACTCACCTAGACCAGATCCAAGAGCAGCCGCGGTTGCAGGATCTAGCTGGAATGGGTTAATCATCATCTGAGCTTCTGGGCCGCTGCTGCCGCCTGGGCTCTCCAGTTTTACACCTGCCAGGCCCATGTTTTGAGCCAGGTAGTACTGGTAAAGCTCTGCCTCAGCCGGGGCCAGGCCCATGTGGAGGCTGTGCTGGATCTGCTTCATGTTCTGCTGCAGCAGCATCATGTTGTGCATGTGTTTCTCGCTGGTCATATGGATTCGCAAGTTCCGTGCCACGTTGGTCTCATAGTCGCACACCTGATGGAAGCAAGGTGGGATATATTCAAATTTCTTTAGGGCATCTAACTCTGCTAGTTTGTTCATCATCATCAAAGCATTGTTTTACACTTAAAATATAATTATACTTTGTTATAATATTCATTTTCATTAAAACATGGTCAATTTACACAAGGACAAGAACTGAAGCCACAGCAACATAATCTGATTAGATGCAAGCATTTAAGTAATGCAGTCCTGATGATTCATTTTTTGCAACACTTGGGAGATAATTCTAGAATGTATGAGAAATTCAGTTTTATAATAACCAGAGGTCAGATGATGTAGCCAAGAAAAATAATAGACATAGTGACGCAAAGGGAAATAACTGGCTCATTGTTTAGACATTGAAACAAGGAAATTGCTATGTAGCTACAATGACACTGTTGTTTCATTACCTCACAGCGCCAAGTTGGCTTCTGTTTGGGCTTGGATGGCGAGGGTACCCCGCAGCCTCCACCAAGGCTGGCACTGGGCACAGGGTTGGCATGGTTATGGTTGTGGTTGTATTGTACCTCACTGCCACCGTTCTGGAGTGTTTGTACGTTGTTCAGATGCTTGTCCGACTGCATGTGGATGCTTAGGTTGCCTTTGGTGGTGGTTGAGTAGTTGCATACCTAAAAGAGAATAATTAATAAAGTGATGTGTGATATACACTATATGCATTTATTTAGAAAATAATTACTGATATCAGATTAATGATTCAGTATTTAAATTCAGATTTCCTTTAGTCAGTATTTGATACAATTACTTTAACTCTTATATCTGTGATAGGTTTACCTCCCTCATTTCTCCCTTCAGACACCGCTTTTCTATTGAGCAAAGTTGCCCTACTCTAGAGGATGCCATAACTGGCCAGATGCCTGTGCCTTAAAAGTGGCTTCAAATGCAAATTGAATCATCTAAATTGCCAAGATTATAATACACTTTTTATATTAGCATATGTCCACCAAATCCAGAGAGTTTAGATTTGGTTAATTCAAGGATACAAGTTGGTTTATAAAACCCAACCCAATAAAGACAAGAATGATATCATTATTTGGACATTTCAGAAAGATAAAAAAAAAGACAGAGAGAAACATAAATCCATAGAGATAAAAATTATATGGACAGACCTCACAGCGGAAAGGCTTGTATCCACAGGTATAGCTTTCGCCTCTGGCTAAACGAGGGTGAGGCTGTCCTGTGCGGCAGTACACACATGATCCACCAGACTCTGGATGTTTCTCCTTCATGTGGGCGTCCAGCGTCTGCTGGTACTTGTAGTGCCAGTTACACTTGGGACACTTCAGCGTCTTGCAGGAGTTACGTGAATGCATCATCGTCATATGCCCTCCTAAAGACCGTGAGGATCCCAAGACTGTGTCACACTTGGGGCACTCCACCCCACTACCTGGGGACCCTTCACCTGGACCAGGGGTACCAGGTGTCCCTGGAGTTCCAGGTGTACTGGGATTTCCTATGTGTTGATGGAGAGGTCCAGGACTCTCATCATCTCTGCGGAATATCATCATATCAAGGGGGTGGGAGGATGGCGACGACACATCCCGTCCTGCCAGGGCTTCACTGGTTGAGTCATTGCTGCTCTCCCTCTCTCTGGCAGCTGCCAGGGAAGTGGACAGGCGGCTCTTCTCCAGCTCCAGCTTCTCACACATAGGCAGGGAGGATGAGGAGGTGGATGCAGGGCCTTTGCTGTCAATTTTAAACTTTAGCACACTGTTGGAAAGGGGGGAAATACTTTGGTTTAAGCGAGGGAAATCTTTGCTACTGGTGCTGTCGGCCAGCTGGCCTGTCATCGCCATGGTCATGGCCTGTTCCTCCTCCTCATCTGCCTCCATTTCTACTCCACCACCATTGGAGTAAGCATCGTCATCCTGCTCTGGACTTTCTCCTCCAACTGCACCGGGCTCCCGCTTGACGTACGGGTACTGGCTCAGGTCCGGCCCATTGGGTTGCAAAGTGCATATGTCCCTAACGTGGCCCTTGCAGTCACTATCAGAGTTCCGACCATCCAGGTTGCCACCAGTGGCAGAAGCAGTAGAACTCCCACTGGGGGTTCTGTGGGCACCAGCCCCTCTCCCGAGGTTTGGGTTGGTCTCAGCCTTTGGCATGGTTTGGGTTCTGGGGATTTGGTCATTGGAGGAGCTGCTGGCACTGCCCTTCAGGAAGGCAAAACCTGCCTGAAGGGAATCGGTACTCTCTCCACTACTGTGGAAAGCATTCCACAAGCCGCGGAGCCCCGTGTCTGGCCCTAAGAAGTTGGCAGGTGTGGGAAAGTGGGGTAGCACAGAGTTGAGGGGGGTTTTTGGTTCCAGAAAGCTTATAAGAGGTTCTTTGTCCTTGCCGATGCCCTGGATGATGGCAGAGACGTGCTTGTTGCTCAGCAGCTTCTGCTCCTGATCATTCAGGGTCATACGGTGGTCATGGACAGCATGTGTCACGAAGGAACGGCTGTAGCCAAAAGACAGCTTGCACAGGAAACACATCAGCACAGGTTTCCGCCGCCCATCGGCCACACAGCCCTCGAACTTGGACAAGTCCACATTGTTGGGGACATCTTTGGACACACAGGAGTTTTTGGCTGCACCATCCGCCTTCAGATAGTCTTTGTCATTCTTGTGGCGGAGGTCATAGACACGGAAACTGTGCAACACGGGACCAGCGCCCGCCAGCCCTCCAGCTGAGGTATTTGGGAAGGAGGGGTGGTCGGCCACTAGGGGTTTATTCCCCATGGATGAGGCGATGTGGAAGGTGTTGATGATCTGGGGGTAGAAGGACATGGGTGCAGTGGGCTGCTCCAACCGTTCCCCCCCTGGGCTGAGGCCACTTTGGCCACTGCTGACCTGGGCATTGGGGAAGGTCTGGGGGGATAGTAGGCCCCTGAATTGGAGAGGCCCAGAGAGCCCCCCCTGGTTGCCACACTGCTCTTTGGCGTCCTCCAGAATGAAAGCAGAGCCATCGGGCTGGTAGATGATCTCACCACTCAGGTTCTCCACATCGCTATCGTCTTCCATCTCCATCTCGCTGTTCAGTTCACCCACTTCTGCAACACCCACCTCACGCTCGCCTTCATCTTCGCTCTCCTCCCCTACCATCCCTTCAACTTCCTCACCCTCCTCGTGACCTCCAGTGGTAGGCAGGCGGGCATTGGGGCAGTGGTGCTCCATGTATTTTTGTAAACTGGAGAAGGAGCTAGAACATTCGTTGCAGGGGATCTCCTTTGCCGGTGCCACAGGATATGTGGCAGGGGCAGAACAGTCCGAACCCAAAGCTGCTCCTCCTCCTCCTGGTAAAGTCCCGGTAACACTCCCTTTGTTACCGGTAGTAAAGCTTTCTCTCCGACTCTGTTCAGTTACAGGGTCGGTGGTTGTACTGACATTGGTTGGGGTAGCAGTGGACCTCAGCGGGCTCACAGCGGGCTCTCCAAGGCCATTCTCTGGCTCTCCAATGGCAGCAGGCGACAATTGGTTGTTGTTATTGGCGTTGTTGCTGTTGGCGACACTGGTCTCCATGGGGATGACAGAGTTGTCCTCAGCAGCAGCGTCGAGCCTCTGGCCACCATGTTCCTGCTGCCGTGATGACACCATAGGGGGAGAGTCACAAGTTGCCATGACGACCACTACATAGGGATCTCATCTCATCCAGCCTAACAGGGACCTGAGTCGGGGAAAGACAAAAATAAAACAGACATTTAGTAAATGTGTGTACATTTAGTAATGTTGGCTAATTCGAAACCACTGTTAACTTTATTCAAATTAATTCCAATTTACTCTCAACCCACATTCAACCTAGTACTAACGTTGTTGTTGCAAGCATCATTTCGATGACAGTAAATTCTCATTGTGTGCTGATCAGTTATATGTACACAACAAAGGTTCTCAAGTTGTATATTAGATGCCACAAAACAACATGACAGTTATCTACCTCTGTATAGTCTACCACCTACCACAAATAAGAACTGTAGCTAGCACCATGACAGCTTTTGAAAAGTGGAGAAATCCAATATTAACTGCTCCCGCTTGCATCTTTGTCTTATAACTGGCAGACTGTGATTGCTTGCCACAACCACAGAAAAAAACAAATCCTTGAACAAAAGTTTCGTCTCTTATTGACCCCAGGGACCAGATCTTGGAAACAGGGGAAATTAGGTATAAATGAATGAAGCAGCTCCCACGACAGCCAGCAGTAGGGAAGTTTATAGGAATAACCCAATTGTCGAGTAAATAGACTCTTTGATCGACATACCACTGTGCAACACAGGAAGTAGGAAGCAGTTTCATTTCTTCCGTGTCCTGTGTGCTAATGCTATGTTCAAAGATTATGATGTCAGGCTAGTACCAGCTAGCTTTGCTAACTCTCAAGTTGTGAATAAATGAAATAACACAGAGGGGTAACACTTAGCAACCAAGTGTATCAAATAACTTATATGCAGAACAGTTTGTGTCTCCCTTTAAGAGGAAGAGTGGATTAGAGTTAGAGTCTTCATTCATTGGCTTAATCAGTCTTGGCATGTTCTTACCAGTCAGGAGTTGCTAATTAGGCAGCACCTATTAATGCCCTGAAGGTATGATTTAGACTCTGTGTGGACAATGAAAAGTATGAAACAGTATTTTGTCATGCCGCTAAGGGAAGGTAGAACACTGCCTGTTGGCACATTTTGTAGAGGAGGGTGCTGAAACTAATAAATCAGGAAAGTATCAAATATTTACATTCATAATATTTCAAATGTCTTTTCATATAGGAGTGATACAAGAAAAACAGAGACAGAGAGAGAAAGAGAGAGAGAATGAGCTTCCAAGACGAATGATGTTTGGAATACCAGCGAGATGTTATCAATCCTGGGCGGCTGCCCATCTCTCAACCCCTCACTACTTAAATCTCTTGGCTTTTCACAACAAGTCACAAATGCAAAGGCAAACACAAATTCATGCACAAAAAAGCCTCCTAAACCCACAAACACACACAGCACCTCACAGTCATTTGATTCTGTAATCATAGGCATAATTTCCCATCACCTAAAGAGAACAAGAAGAAACAACTGAGACAAAGCCAAAAGTGTAATAAACTAAAAATAACTAAAAGCTTGAGAACTGAAGCTTCGTTTTTACTTAGAATAAACTGCTTTCTTGCTCAGCTAAATGCACCAAATGAACTAGTTGTGCACGCCAGTGTTTTTTCACTTGATACAGTACCAGCGCCTTTCAGATGCTTGCGTGTAAATGAGCTGGTATTAAAAGAAAGCTTTAAAGAGCCACGTTAACCTTTAACCCAATCCACCTGCTGCTTAATTCTCCCTCTCTTTTTCTACACTCCCTCTCTCTCACAACAAAGCTACAAAGCAATTAGAGGATTAATCTGCAACAATCCAGGGCTAAACAAAGCCAGTGGGAGGGACAGTAAAAGCGTGAGGAATGAAATCAAACATGTGTGTGAGTATGTTTGTGGGTGCATGTGTGTGCATGCGCTATAATCAGGTCTAATCTGACATATCCCAGAGATGATTCCATGGGGACTAGTGATAGATTAAAAAGGGAGAAATTATGTTTTCTCTCTCTGTGTCTCACTCAGTTTCTGTCTCTCATTTGTGAGATTAAAGACAGATTTACAAGAGTAGAACATTTATTTCAGTGCTTCTCTGTTAAGCATGGATGTGGCAAAAAGTAGACGTGTGAAATATACAAGAGAATGTCACCTCCTAAGTATCAGTATGTACAGGCAAGTAGGGTAAAGTTCTAGAGCCAACATTGTGAATTGTTCACCTTTTATAAGCATCGTAATGTAGTGCGAAAATGCCAAATGTTTCTTTCACTTGAAAATGTGTGTAGCATACCAATACCAATACCCGTCTGTATTGTCCTGATGTAAAAGACTCCACCCAACTGTTGGATCAAGAAGATTAAAAACAAACATCAGAATTAGTTTTTCATGTTTAGCCCAAGGCCCACATGCTGAAGATAACAACTATGTATTTATTACACCCCTATACACAAACACACCTGTCTACATGTTAACTCACACTTGTAATTGCAAATAAATTAGCAGCAATTACTTCTGCATTCTAAACAAGCAAGGAGTTGAAAGAGGACAAATATGCGTCATGTCACGAGAACGCACGGTAATAACACGTCGACGCACACTGACTGAGCCTGTTTCACCACAAATTTCTCAATTTTAGAAATAGCTGTACTACCTATAAGACAGAAGAAGACAATTAAATGAATTTGGAAGTAAAAAGTGAAAACGTATAGAAAATAAAGGCTTTTCCACATCCACTTAAATTACAGCGAGTCAGTTTTTTACCATAAATCATCCATTACACTCACCTAGCGCCAAAACAACATGCTAGGCTTCTTCCTGCAGTCAAACATACACATATTTCATTTTTCCACCAGTGTCCCTCTTACTGAGGTTTGTCTTTAATGTGATTGAGGGTAAAGCTGTTCAGAAGCAGTGGGTTTGAGAGCTAATGCGACACATAGGACAGGATTTACTACTTGTCAGTGGTGTCATTTCACTGCTTATTTCATTGGGTAGCAACCCCTTTGAATTGTAGCTCGGACATAAAACACTGCGACTTATGAATTATGCATGTCCTAACACTTTAAGTATGGAATTATGTCTTATGGATAAGTCAATGTGTTAAGCACTTGGCACTGACATATCACCCCTAATGCTAACAGGTTAGCAGGTGTTTACATGTGTGCTGCCTGCCAACAATAACACAACTGTCCATTATTTTGTCATCACTGGTTCTAATTGAACCCATTAATTGTGCCACCAACAGAACACTGACAAACAAAGTAACACTATGTGACTAATGCTTAAGTGTCTCTTATTAGATGACCCTTATGTGGGGACTGAAAAGTAGAGCTGTCTTCTGCTTTCAAGTCAAATGCTAAAGTCTTAGTTCTTAACTTAGCCCATCCTCTCTTATAAAAGAGAAATGTGGCGCAATGCGGCCTAGTGTAGGCGTTTGAAGTCATTCCGATCCATTCAGCATGAGTTAATTTAGCATAGTTGGACAGAGAAGTAATTAGATGTCTGGTCTTACTATCAAGTGAATATAATATTTTCCTCTTCTACCTAGCTCAAAGTAACATTTTGGAGACCAAAATCATTTAGTCTTGCACAGATCAATATAATAACTTGTAATCAGCGCCATATAAAAGCTGATTACCTGCTGGCATATTGTCTCAAGAGGAAACAGATGGAAAAGTTATCTGCGTTGCTTCTTTATGTCTTGCTCCATTCCCCAGGCTTTGCACCTTTCACAGCACTAATGCCCACTCCTGCTTGTTTTAAGGCAGATCATGTTACTGCTAGCTCTCTCTCTCTCCCCCACTGGCTTTCTTTCACTCTGCTAAACAACCAGACTGGAAAGAGAGCGATAGATACACAGATACATGGAAAGAGAGAGAGAGAGAAAGACAGAGAGAGAGAGAGAGAGAGAGAGACCCTAACTAACAATGAAACATAGGCACACTGCAGAAATAGTTCCCTTATTTTAACAGAAGAACAAAAGAGATGGTCTCTGTTTTTTAATCAAGCATGTCCTCTTGCTTTTGCACACATGCACACATGCACACGGACACACGGACACACGGACACACACACACACACACACACACACACACACACACACACACACACACACACACACACACACACACACACACACACACACACACACACACACTAAGGTAATTAAAGTGGCAGATCAGATCCAGTGGGAGGCAAATAATAGCCCAGGAATGCCTGGTTGGGACACTGCTAGTTCTGATGGGAGAAAAGGGCCAAGAGACTCTTTGGCCTATTGTTTTTCTCCCCCCTCCCCTCCTCTTTCCTCTATCCCTCCATCTGCTTTTCAGTAGCTCCCTGAGAGACAGAGAGGCAGGAGATTTCTCTCTCTCTTTCTTTTCATTTTTTACAACTATTCTCCTGTCCCTCCCGCTCTGGTTATTCTTAAAGCGCTTCCGGTTTAGACAGGAGTTGGATCCTGAGTCTCACAAAAGCTACCACAAAGGCCATTGCTGCATTTGTTGGGGCACATGTCAATTATAAGCTTGTTCACTTGTAATATATGTGCTGATAATACATGAAGTTTTACAACAACATGTCCACAGTGCAGACCTGAGACACTGAGCTCCCGGTGGTGTCAGCGTCCCCTTCTGCCTTTGTCCTCCTGTCAGATTCTCGCGCATTAGCCAGAGATGCAGCCGGTTAAATGCCAAACCTGTAATTGCAGTGTCGCCACACTGCCGTCTTTGTTTACACAGGGATCTGTTAGGTTCAAATTCTTCATCACTAACTGTCCGATATCTGTAAGGGCAGACAGTGCTGTTAAAACTGCTGCTAATATTTATCAAATCTGTAAACACTGGAATTAGGAAGATCTTTGCTTTGGGAGGTGGTCTAAAATGCTTTTTTCCCTCTGCTTGTCAGAATGTTTGGACACATATGTGATCACAGCTAATAAGTGGTGGAATTAAATCCAGACTGAATCTTTAAGGTGACCCATGAAAGCTTGTAAAGTCAAACAACAAAGTCAGAAGACAGCGTGAGACTATGGCTATGTGTCCATTCCTTGAGGTCTCCTAGAAGGTCATCCCTCTCTCGGCATGTGGCCCCTCAGTCTAACACCAAATCTTCTATCAAAATGTCACCAAGCGTTAGCCAAAGACAAAGGCGAAGGGCGCTGTGAAAGCCCCTGCATCCATCTCCCACTGTCAGTGCAATGAATAGGCCTACTCTGGTCTAATTAGACCTGTTTATTTGTTGCCATGCAGAAACGGAGGGATGAAAAACGAAGTGGATGAAGGAGGAGGGGAATTATCTCCTTCCTCACAATGCGAGAGGAGCTTCGGATGCCATCAAAGAGCACTGATGCATGCGTGCACAAACACATATGCACACATGCACACAATCACAGAAGAGGGCCTAATGCTCTCTGTTTAAAGTCTTAAAAGGAAGGACAGGGGGAGAAAATTGCAAAAGGATGAGAGGGGGAGGGCTTTTGCGTGACCAAGTGTTTTTTGTCTTCTTTACTTCTTAATCTCACAAAGGGTTTTCATGCAGTCCTTGTTTGTTGCCTGGAGGTGTAATATTAGACCCTAGATGCAGATCTCGCCCATGCCCCCCCACACACACTTTTCTATCCGCCTGTCCTCTTCCCTGTGTCTCCCTTGTGAGCAAAGGCCTTCATTACCAAAATACACCTTATCATTATTGCAAGGCGCGGCCCAGACACCTAAAGCAAGCCCGGCTCCATTTAGCACAGTTATCTTGTTCAACAAATTACCTACTCCACAAAAAATGCCTTTTAGCAAATCAAAATCAAGATTACGCCTACATGAGCAATGATCATGGATTGTAGAAGGAGGCTAAATAATGGTGAACAAGGTTTAGAGGAGGAGGGGGGACCTGGATAATGAGGAGAAATGTAGAGGACGGAAGTGGACTTTTTTTTTCTTTTCTTAGAGTAGGTATGCAGGTTCTATCCCTCAGGTTGATGACAAGTAAATTGGTCTCATTGGTTGCTCAGGTAACATACACCCAACTGCCCCGAGGTCCTTAACTGATATTTCATTGTTAGAGGAAAAAAATAAAATAATCTGGGTGACCATGGAAATAATCAGCAACATGTGAGATGAGAGCATCACGGGACACAAAAATAGTCAAGTATGTAAAAACAAAATTGTTGACTGGGCGAGAACAAATAGAACCATGTTTGTCTTTTCTGTTTTCTCAGAGTAACAAGAGAATCAGATCATTCAAGCCACCGACGGGTCCCAAAATCTGATTTAGTATCAGATTACAGGAGCCCCTATCCTACCTTTACCCATGAGGAGGTGAAAACATCCATCATGTCCTCCGGTCACTGCTTAGAGGCAACCGCCTCAAAGACTGGAGGACATCCTACTGAGTTTAGAGCCCAGTTAAATGTATTTCCGTTAAGCAGTTTCTCGTTATAATACTTTGGATGTGAATCCTAGGTCAATGTAAGTGTTTTTCTGATGCTTTTACAATGTCATAGAGACAAAGTTAAATGGATTAAAGACAACTTTCACTGGCTTTAACATTTTTACAAATGGACTTTGGGCTTACACAGCCCAGTCTAAATATATGCACAAGTCACGCCTTTGAAGAGGAAATATTTCAAACTAAACTCAAACTGAAACATGAAAATAAACAGTCAGACACTGCTGGGTCGCAGTCACCACTTACTGCCCTTGCTAAAGATTTTTCCAGCATCAAAGGCAAAGCCAATCTACATAGCTAATGCCTCCATTTTTTTTACTCCCCTTCCTCGAACTCCAAACAGCAAAGACCGAAGGGAGTGAAAAAAAGTGGGGATTTTTCTTTTGCCGGCAATCTGGAAACACTCTCTAGTTAATTAGGGTTGATTGGAAATGAACCGCACAAACAAAGGGCAGCCTATGCCCTGACTATTATGACCGTGCACGCGTGCGTACACGTGCACAGGGGGGTACTATAACCACCTTAGAAGCGCATGCTGGTAGAAGCTCCACTCTCTAGACTCTTCCCCCTCGCTCCCTCCACCCCCTCCACCTCCACCCCCCAGATTAAGGGAATGCACCGCCAAAGAATGTGTGACGACCTCCACTGCCACAGAGCAAAACTTCCAGCCCCTGACGCCACAAAAGGCAAGAAGGTAATTAAGTTTGAAAGAATAGAAGCACTGCCACAAACAAAGCACCAGTGTCCATGGGGAGGGATTTGATAGGGGGGAGGGTATATATGTGTGTGTGTATATATATGTGTGCGTGTGTGTGTGTGTGTGGGGGGGGGGGGTGAGGCAGAAAAGCCATTAACATTCAGTGGCCGGGTGAGAGAGAGGAAGGAGGGCAAAGGGGAACTGAGGATGTCATTCTCTCTCTCTGTGCTTCTCCCTGTCTTTCTCTATCGCAGCACGACTTGTCTGTCCATTCTTTTTATTTATCTCTCTTCTTTTTATTTTCTGTCAATCGCCCTCACATCTGGTTTGGACCCCCCCTGTTCTCCCAAATCACCCCTCACCACACTGCAACAGCTCTCCAATGCTCTTTTTGGCCCCTTCGCTGTTCCTTGTTGTAGCTCCCCATGTGAGGGGTGCCCCCCTACAGACAACACACACACACACACGCAAATGCACCCACACACTCTACTTTTTTTATTCCTACTCCAGCTCTTGATTATCTGTTTTGCAAGACTACATTTTAAACGTTGCATATGCTGAAGCTTGAGAACAGAACTAACAAACAGTGATACACACACACAACATCCCTATTGGTTACCACCTGAGAGTGCTAAGAGCTAAATAGATTACACACTCAAATTCACACACACACACACACACACACACACACACACACACACACACACGGACTTGCAACATGCAAACACAAAACATACACAGGGAGCTTTCATCTTTTTTGCCACATCTCCAGCAAAGCAGTTTAACTCAATTAGTGAAGAATGTAATTTTATTTACAGACTCCAAAGTAACTCGTAACACACGCACACACGCACACACACACACACACACACACACACACACACACACCCCCCAGAGACTCACACAGTATAAGCAAACTGTCCCTCTCCCACGTGGTTGGAGCTAAGAAAGAAGTATTCATCGCTCTTGCATGTGTGTCAGTGTGTGTGTGTGTGTGTGTGTGTGTGTCAGTGTGTGTGAGTGTGTGTGTGTGTGTTCGGACAGTGGAAAGATCATGAGACACATTTACGTCAGATGAGTGAATCAGACAAACCATCGCTAATTTCAATGAGGGATTCTTTTGAAGAGAGGAGGGTGAGAAAGAGAAGTTAAATGTCAGGCAGAGACACACACACAGTGACAACAACAACAATAGGTAAGTAAACAAGTGATTGAGCAAATGCAAAACTTTGTGTGTGTGTTTGCACATCTACTGTCCATCTCTCTTTCTGCACATGAGGAAAGCAAGTCACCAACTAATTGTGGTTTTGCGGCGTTATGTGTTTTGTAATCTGCCTCTCTTTGTCTCTGCATCTCACAAGAGACATGGATTAGTGCTAAAATGATGACTGCTTAATCCTTGATTTCCCTGTGCTAAATAAATATTAATCTAGCATGCTCATCATGCTCTTGTAAGGTACAACATACACAATATGAAAGGGCTTAGCTGTTACATAAATCACAGCCTTATCCTTTGGATGAGGCAAAAGCATGAGACCACGCACACACACAGACACACACCTCCTCTTTGCAATAACATAGCAAGTCGAAGGGGGTGGCAGGGTGGGATTATTTGCCAAGTGAAATTAATAATCCTGCTAAATACGAAGTCTGAAAAAAAAATCTGGTCTCTAAAAAAAACATGCTTGTGTGTAGATGCACACAATTATATATCACCGCAGGAAAAACATAACACATATCACTCATTTGTGTTGATTCAGACCCCTCTGTTTCTCTCACTCTGCCTCTCAGCAGGTTTGTTTAGAATAAATACTGCTGGGAACATGAAAAATGAAAGCTACCATTGCTGGACTCTCTCTCTCTCTCTCTCTCTCTCTCTCTCTCTCTCTCTCTCTCTCTCCCTCTCTCTCTCTCTCTCTCCCCCTCTCTTACACACACACACACACTTAAATTGACAAGGCCGTGGTAGTGCAGCGCAGAAGAGGTTAGGCAAACATTGTCCACGTCAGTCAAGGATAGCACACACTCTCAGACAGACACAGAGAGCAGTCTCTGACGCAGGCATTTCACATCCACCTTGCAAATACAAACGGCTGGTTATACTGTATCAACTACCGTGAGCCTCAGATTCTCTGCTTATTTTAAGCTATGATAACTGTTACGCTTGTAAAAAACACTTGTAGTTGTAACCTATTTGAAGCCTTAAAAATAAAATGTAATTTTCCTAAAATACTTGCCTAATCACAGTCAAAGCGGGAGGAAATTAGTAGTACTTTTCCAGCACTGAAAACAATTTTGCAAGAGCAGTAAGTCCTGCTGATTTTTTGGAACCTATTATTAAGCATTACAAACTAATGTAGCAACTCCGACTTTGTTGCCTAACGTTCAGTCCTTTTTAGGAAAGGAAAGAAAATGTCACAAATGTTGCCCTATTTGGTGAAAGATGTCTATCTGTATCAAGTGACCGAGAAACATGCCGGCAGTACAGCTAGTGAGGAGAGTACACATTAGTCCATGCATTGCACCGCAGCAGTGTGGTTGTTGGCTCTCTCAAATGCCAGTCATTACTCTATTACGGTCTAAACAGGCTGGGACATCTCGTCTCTCCATTGTGTTAAAGTCAGCTGATTTATGTTTGCTTAACCTGTGCTTATCTGTCCAATTACACAGAGAGGACAGTAGAGAGGAGAAGAGAACATCTGCTTTTACATTTAACAGTTCAGATGCACAGACACCTTGCTAATTGTACAGACATTTCTCCGACATGGCGACCAAACCTTCCAGTTGTTTTTTACCAGGGGTAACAATAAAGTTTAAAGTTCAAACCCCCACTGTTTTCTAGAGACGGTATTCGGTGGGACCCTAGCCCTGTTATTATCTTCATAAACATAATCATAGGGCAGGTATCCTGACTGACGCCACAAGCTATGTGCCTCTCACTTAAATATCTCCGAAGCACTTCTCTGACACGCCACAAAAAGACTATTAATGTCTTGAGCGTTTAAACAGAGAAAATGTTCGGGCTTTGCGTAAGAAGAAGAAGCACAGATGAACACACACACATACCTTTTGGATTTCCAAGAGCTGGAATACTCGTGACAGGTCTAATTTCTGGACCGAGGGAATTACTAATTAACTTAAGCTTTTGGCTCTCTATTTAATTAGAGAGGTCTCCAAATGAACTTTAGACCAAAGCCATTTGCTTTTTAAACAAACCCCCTTTTTCTGACAGCTGTTGTGAGTTTGCCCTCTTCTCACAAAAACCCACAAGGAAAGCACAGTTGTTATTTATGCCATCATAGGCTCTTTTACTGGTTACCGTGGGAGGGAAGAAAGAGAATGGGACGGGAGGGACGGGGGACGGGGGGAGTGAGCAATTGAGTTGAAAAGTGTACATTTTAATTGGATTTCACTACAAACAAACAACTGTCAGATGTAATTAGCGTGGTTTTAGATTAGCACCATAGTATTCCTTTATCAAATAAACACCATGTCACGCAAATCCAGGGCCAGCCCGCTGAGAGGGAACCGAGATGAAATGGACCCATTACCTCGCCGCTCGCTGTAGGAAATAACCACTATTGGATAGAAGTGACACAATAACATATTGAAATCTAACATGTAAACTTAAAAAAAAAAGCCATCTCACTGTGTTACTTACTGTTGGATTATCAACGTGAAATGAAGGTCCCTTTCTTTGCGCTCTTTTTCTTTTTTCTCTGCATGTGCGCTTATGTGTGTTGCATTGCCCTTAATGTGACAACCAGGGGACTGTGGAGGTCAATGACAAGGCAGCTGAAAACCACAGTCAGCAATATCTCGCTTTTTTTTTTTTTTTTTTGCTCTCTCTAAAACACACACATGCACGCACAGATTAGTCTTACGGCAAAGTAAAAGGCACATTAAAACAGATATACTACGTCTATTATTATTTTTTAAATATGTATGACATATATCCTGAAAAGGGCAGTCAGTGTATGCTCTAGTCTTTTATTTAAATCTCTGCTGCTACTTTTATAATATCACACAAAAGGTATAAGGAGTGTCTCCGACGAGCCAAAAAGAACACCGGACCATCCATCACCACATCTCGACACTTGTTTAGGGTATTGTGTTAAGGAAGACGTCCATTCTTCAGCCAAACTTTGCTTTTTTAACAATTCCTCCAAAGCCTTCCTATATCTGCTCATCTAAACTGGGATGAAACTCTGCAAAACTCCCCTCTTTATTTAGTCTAGGGGCAGAGAGCTGATACATCAGTGAAACCGCTGACAAAACCGGCCCCGTTAATACCTACAATTTCATATACAAGAACATTCCTGCGCCTGCTCTGCTCTTCTTCTTTACTGTCACAGAAAAAAAGGAGTCTTGTTTTTTTTCTTCTTTTTAAAAGCAAATAATTAAAGATTATTCCACGGCTGGTGCCAGGCCAGAAGAGAGAGAGAGAGAGAGAGAGAGAGAGAGAGAGAGAGAGAGAGAGAGAGGGTTTGAGAGTGTTGGCTGGAGTCTCCTCGGGGGAGTTTTGGAAACACATGCTTGCTTTGCCTGTATTAGATCAGACTGAGACCATTGGAAAAATAATGATTTTTATTTTGTAATTTTTTTATACTGTTCATATATCCCTGTAGCTAGAATTATTTGTATGTATGTGACCATTTTGGTGGGCATTTAGGACATTTTAAAATGACTGAAATTGCATATATGAGTCAAAGATTTGTGATTTTTATTATCATTAATATTATTATTATTATTATTATTATTATTATTATTATTATTATTATTATTAATATTAATAGAATTACTGAGGTCTCCATGCAACTAGGGCTAAATCCTTTGGTAAATTCGTCTCACCTCTCATTACACTGTTTGTTTAAGCCCACAAGTCATGTATAATTAATTAGCCACTTATTCCCTGACGAGCCCTGCCAATGGCCTTGATATCCACATGTTATTGCCTTCAGGAATACCACATGCCAATCATGTCGCATATGAGAAATACATCCATACACACAAACAACAAAACACATGCTGACACACAAACAAGTAATACACCTGAACCGAAGATAAAGTAAAGTAAAGGGGGGGGGGGGGGGGTTTGCATATTCTATCATTATCCTATCTTCAAAGATTTCTTATTTTTATTTCCACGGATAGACAGCATCACTCTCTCCTTATTTCTGCATGTTTTCTTAAGGTCTATTAATGTGCATTTGTCCTGTGACTGGGCTCTCGGCCTCTTCAATCCCCGCCTTTGTCTTTGGCCAACGAGGAGGGAGAATGTATCATTTGTCATGAGACGTCTTGTGCTATTGTGGTGTATCTTTTCTCAAACCTGGAGAAACTTAGTCATTCATCAACTTTGTTTCCGTATTAACTCAGCGCTTGTCTTTTTACCTTGTCTTTAGATGAGGTAGTTGTGCATTTCCCCCCCCCCTGGTTTTGTTTCTACCTTGCCAGCTTTACAAGCAATGAAAATACTTTGGACAGCGATCGATAACATTTGGCATATAACCTTTTATACTGTGAATTATTTTGTTGGTAAATACAAGAGGGACAAACCTTTCTAAAATAAAAGCCTGCTAAATGATTTGTTGAATATGTAAGATGATGACTTTGAAGGGCTGAGCAAGTGTCCTTCACAGTGACTGCATCAATGTCACAATCTGAAAGGTAACTGCAGCTTCAAGTGTACATCAATAAAATGAGTAAAGTTACATATTTACAATGAAGTAAAAGTTTAGAAATATCAGTGAGGAGGGAGTTTCTCTTTGCATTTGGATAGCCAAATGAATGCTTGCGATGAACTCCCTTCCCTACCTGACGGCCGTGCCAGAGAAAAAAGGAACATCCACAGATGCAAATGAAAGACGAGACAGAGAGCAACAGAGAACATGAGACGGAGACACCAACAGAGATCCGCAGAGAAAGCAAATCAGTGAGACAATAAGAGAGAAAGAGAGAGGCCTCATTTTTTTCAACAGCCTATTTTATTTGACCTAAACCTGAGAAACTTAGCCACCCCCAGGGCCCACAGGACCTCAGATCAAACAGAAAGATTCTCCGAACACAAGGCCCCAATTGTTCTTTCCCCACCCTACGAAACCCTCCCCATTTCCACTTTGAAATGAAAAGAATAAATATATTATTCTAAATTAAATACCCTGACCCATGTTTTTCCACGGCTAATATCCTGTACAAGATGGTTAATGCAAAATAGGCAGGAGAGCCTGAGAACGGGACGGAGCACAGAGGGAAGAGAAAAATCCCCCTCGTTCTATTTTCCCTTAAGAGACTGATGAAGGCCTGGCGAGATGAGAGAGAGACAGACATAGAGACATGAGAGAGGGAGGGAGGGAGGGAGGGAGGGAGAGACAGAGTAACGCAATCCTGACTGGCGAAGGACCAACAGCAACAAAAACATTTAGATAACCGCGCTCAATAATGAACGATTTCAATGAGGACAAAAATTACATTTCCTACAGATAACATGCCCCCTTCCCATAACAGAGCCAGAAGAGCCCCGAAACCACGTCATGCTCAACAGTGGTGCACTGGAGTATTATGTTAGGGGAGGGTTGTAGTAACTATATTAGTATCCTTTTACCCCGCCAGAGACAGTACTGTACTGCTTGTAAGAACATACAGCTGGCAGAGCTGAGAGAGGAATATAGAGCTTGTATGACAACTCGACTAGCTTCCTGCGAAAAGCAACAAATCACTCCTCAACCGACTGAGCTATAACACTACCGGTGGCACGGCTCAAACGATTACCGATCTGCAATACACACTACAAGGGCCACTCAAAATAACACTCCACATACACATAACCAAGGATCGCTGCAGCGCACTTGATCCTCACAGGTGGTACAGGTCACAGCGAGAATACCATCCCCACCTTTCCCACCCGCTAAGCACTCACTTCCTTTCATGCCAAAGTCTGTCAAGTTGTTGAGAGTGGAAGAGGCAAGAAAAGAGGAGATATAGCGTGGAAAGGAGGCAGAGAAAGAGAGAGGGAGTCTTTGTCCTCCTCCACTCAGCTCCAGCACGTTTCCTCCTCGGGTCTGGCCAGCATTAACATATGAAAGGCGAGGGAAGGCGTGCAAAAGGTCAAAGAAAGAGGATCCTGTCCAATGAGAGACAACAAAAACAGGCCACACCAGCCTTTGTGGCGTTCATGTTCTCTACTACCCAACCTCGCACTCCTCCCTCGACCCTGGATCATTTCCATATGCCAGATGCAATAGCAATGATGACGGTTGATCATAAATTACTCACAAAGTCGAGCCGGGTCATACGGAAGTCATGGTGGCAATTTTAGGCTGTGTCACCACCCTTGTTGTGCCCCCACCTACAACTACCAGCAGAGCTATCACACACACACACACACACACACACACACACACACACACGCAGGCCTTCACATAAAACACACCTGCCTCACAATTCCAGAGTTCCCTGTACCCAGACGATATCCGACCAAATCCTTAGCAAACATCTCAATAAAGGAAAATGTAAGAACAGTGTAGTTTGATTTGATCCATGAAAGCCGCTCCCTTCCTTCCATGTAAATGCTACCTGAGCCACATCCATCCACTATATAATTGCACACTCCAGTGCTTTAGGGATGCAGTTTAGAACATGGAGGCTTAGGAAGCCAGGAGTTTACCAGTTACTCTATTATCATACATATTGCCTCACATGACAGCTTCCATCTGCTGGCATCCGGACAAACAGCCAAAAACACCAGTGTGGTGTTTCCGGGGTCCTCTCCAGCAAACACAGTCTTCTACCGGCAACAGCGGCCAGAGACAGAGGGACTGTAGGGGAGAGAGGGAGGGAGGGAGAGAGGGAAGAGGGGTAGAGCATTTCATCTCTCTTTCATCTCTGTCACCCAGTCAAGCGTTCAATGCCCCATTCAGCGCCTGCCCAGCATTATGCAAAATAATGCTAATCCCCTTTCCCGTGCTTTCACACTTGTATAAACCGCCGTTCCTGCCTCTGAAAAGCAATTATATCAGTTTACATTCCTGTCAAAAAACAGGATTAGCATGCAACTACTAGTAGCACCAACTAGGCCCAATCTCTATCCACCTTTGGCTAGCGGGAAGCACAGAAAATTAAATGTTTGTCCGCCCTCCCCCTTAAAAAGAAAGTCCTGCTGCTTGGTTGGGGGTAACTATAAAGATGTGTTGTAATTAGATATTTGGATAGAATGAAAAGAGAGGCTGAAAGTTTCAAAGGCAGAACTCTTGTGGCTGTTATTTAGGCCCAAGCTTTTCATTGCCAGACTCTCAGTCTTGTACAATAATCAAAAACAAATTCAGCTGCACAAGGCTACACGAGGCCAATCCAGTCACAGAGTCCCAGTCTCGCTTCACAGACAGCAGTGTGCTACATATGTGACGCACGCAGACCGACACACACGACACACAGCTGAACTGTTGTCGTCTCGTCCGACACATTGCTGCCACATGCGCAGAACCTTGCCAATGCACAAGTGCACATGCAAACACACACACTGAGCAGACAAGGGAAGATGGCAGAGTATTTTTGAATATGCAAATGCTCGTACAAGCGGAAAGTGTGTAAATAGGAGTCATTGTGCTGGTTTAATCTGGACAGTCGGGCCTCCCTCTCTCTACCCCGTCATGTTTTTTTTTTTGGGGGGGGGGGGGGGGGGTGAAAGAAGGATGCACACCCATCCCGAATGACGACAGATCAGGGGACATTAGTCAGCACAATTAGCCAGGTCGTCATGGCGACTAATGAAATTTGGCAAAGCGGCCAGCCAGAGACTTAAATGAGCTAGCTGGTTATGTGCTAGCACGGGGGGCTGGCTGGATGACTGCTGGCTGGTTGCCTTACACACACCCATTATTCTTTTTTCTGCCGTGGTGGTACAATAGAGTCACTTGTATCTCAGCCGATACCCACCGGCGGTACAAGCTCTCCGCCTGACAATTTGCATATGTTAATATAATTAAGTGCTAATTACACTAAAACTCGAATATTCACAAGTACCCTCCCTGGGAGCTACGGAGGGGCTTGATCTCGTTCCAAGTCTTTAACCCTCCTCCGCCTCTCGCTCAGTGTGTGTGATAGAGAGAAAGTGTGTGTTAGCGGTGGTGCCCCAGGGCTGACAAAGGAAGCCCCCCTCTTTGAGACATAATGCTGAGCTGTTGCGGACTTCTTAGCTTCTACCCCTACAGGCCTCGCTGAGCCAGGAGACCTTGACACTACTACTGCAGACCGTCACCTTACACACACACCACACACACACACACACACACACGCACCACACACACACACACACACACACACTACATAACCAAGAGAATATCACACCTTGATCTATCTAAAATATTCAGCTGTTAGATAGCTCTTTGCTTCAAAAACTACATGCTTTGAACAGTTGCATAATACATGTTGCATAAAACACTGTCTATTAAAAACCTAAGGAAGAAGCGTGAAAGAGAAAATGTGAAAAAGACAACTTGGCCCATCACAGTCAAATACGATGACCCAGCTAGGAAACCTTAAAATTAAGAATGTATTTGTACTTTGTAATTTCAACCAGCCATCATTTGTGAGAGGAGAACGCTGGATACGTTCAATATTGAATCTGCTCGAAGATGGTGACCAGCATGATTTAAGTCATAGATAAGAGACAAAAAATCTACATGATTCCCCCCAGTGAGTATGCGTGTATGGATGTGAGAGTGTGTGTAGGCCTGCCGTTTTGATAATGGAGGACAGGCGGTTGTGCTTTTCACATCGTAATGGCCGTGAATCAGGGAGGAAGCCAAGCGGTCGTGCTACAATTAGAGCTCTTTTGTGCCTCTTCCTCTGTCTCTTTCTCCCTCTCTTTTCGTGTTTTCACTCGCTGACACTCTCCCTATCAAGGGTATGTTAAAACAGTCTACTCTGCTCTGCTGCAAAGGCTGAATGAAGGGGGGGCTGAGTGGGGGGAAATTCACACTGTGCTGCTGCTGGACATGCACGTATACATACATGCACACATGCACCAGATGGTACAGGAAGGAGGATTAAATAAACACACAGACACACACCTATTGGCAGACAGACGCCTCTGTGTGCACTGTCCCTTAATGAATGTCTATGGGGAGTTAAAGGGTCCAAGCTCATTTAGTTGACTCTCAATGAGATGCAGCATTATGACTATGGTAATACACTCCTCCCTTTCCCCAATAATCATACACAGGTCATTGTGTCAGAGTGATTCATTTCTGTCGCGCACATACGCCAGATGTTATTACGCAGGAGAGTAAATCTCTCCAATGGATGTCGATGGGCTTCCATGCAAAAAAGGCGAAAAGTGGAGGAGAAAGAGAAGAAGAAAAAAATATATTGTTATAGCAGTCCAGCATGTAGTAAGCTATACTGTTCGCTGAAGCATGACGGCTGGTAATGCAGGTTTGGATGTAGCTCTGTGTGTGTGTGTGTGTGTGTGTGTGTGTGTGTGTGTGTGTGTGTGTCTTTGACGGGGGAAGCTCCCCTTCACTAATACCTGCTACTCGGATTACCACAGCGTCTTAAGTATTCAACCGGACTCATATTTTCCCTTTCTGCCCTTTTAGCCAAATTGGCTGTCTTTACACTGTAAAGCAGCGATATAGCCCTCCTTACTAAGGGCCTATGGGGGATCCACGAAGAAGAACATTAAAATGCAGCGATAGCCTTGTTGCAAAGCTCCTCTCTATTTCTTTCTCTCCCCCTCTCTCTTTCTGCAGCAAAGGCTTCTAAATCATCCAGCCTCCTCTATTAGACGGGAGACTTATTGAGGTAGAAACCATAAAAAATGAAGAAGGGAAATTTAATCCCTGAAATATTGATTTGCACATTAATATCAGATAGGCAGAGGGCAATCTAGCCGGGTGGAAATGACACATTGTCGACCCCTAGGAGAGGCCCGAGCCAATCTTCTAGCTGCATGTGTCTTGGGCCCAGGAGTTATATGACAGACTCAGCCCCTGTCTCCCTCTCCCTCTCCCTCTCTCTCCCTCTCTCTCTCTCTCTCTCTCCCTTCTTCTCCTCCTCCTCCCAGTACCCTCTCATCCCTCTCGCCCCCCCTCCATCCGCACCCTTAATGAAGGCTGCAATGCTGAAAATGCATTAGCTTTTAATAATCAAGAAGCATTTTCAAGCCAACAGCTATTGTCCTCCCAGGGCTGTCAGCCCATCTCTCACACTATATGTTTTTGTATCCCTCCCCTCTACTGCTATGGGTAAAATGAACATTACAAGCTGCTTAACTAACATGCAGAGATATACACACCCAGCCTTTGATAGTACTAAGACACCATGCACAGAAAAACAAAAACAAGGGGCCTGGGCTTCTGCAAACATAAGGCTCCAAAATTCTCTCATTTGCAAGACAAGAAAAATAACAGAGACATTCTGGTATTATACAGTGAGACAATACCGTCATTAACTGATGAAATTCTCTGCAATTAGACAGGATCATCTCCTCTCATAATTTCACTTTTGATTTTTTTTTTATTATAAGGCCTAAGCTGGATTTTTGTAATGAAATGAAGGATTTTATGCAGATGCAATTAAATCGTTTGACCAGAGAGAAGATCCATTCTGTCAAAAAAAACACCACATCAGTGCTCATAGTTTAGCAATCTATAAAATGTATCTGATTTAGGTTAACATTTAATTGATCAAAAAACTGGAATTATTTTTTTTAATTGAATTTAGTTTTACAATTAAATATCAGCTAACTTAACATGCAACACCAATAACCATAACAATAATAATATTAATAATGATAATAATAATAACAATAATACAATTTATTAATTGTGATCGTTAAAGCAATGATAACGGCCCGTATTTGCGGTTTGAGATTCTACAGAAAATCCCGTATTTTGACGAAAAAGCAAGTTTACATGCATTACACGCATTTAATAATCCAAACAAAATAAAAAGAATAATACATTTAGATAAAACTGCTTTAAAATCCTCTATTTTCGGGGATAAATAGGTTCTGAAATCTACATAAAAAAGGCAGAAAAGCCGTGTATAAATTGAGACAGTCCTGTAAAAAGGTTGTTCTGCACATCGTTCATTTGGAGCGTATAGTCTCTGCTCGCACACACACTCATTACACCGTTACATACCCGGGTTGGAGACTGACTGGCCCCTTGGCCCTGATGTTTTGTTTTTTTTCCTCCCGTGCGATCGATGTCCCCCCTGTCACTGTCGCGTCCCAATCCGAGCCAAGTCTACCTACCTCAAAAAACAGCCATCAGGGCGCAAAAATACCTGAGAACGCCTACCTCTGCGCTCTGTCTCCTCTAAATTGATACAAAACAACACCAATCGACAATTTAAAGAAGATGTTGCAACCAGCATATCTGGGAATTAAGAGAGGGACAATTTATGCAAGGAAACTATAAACCAACCGACGCGGATGGGGACCGAGGGTGGAAATGGAACTTGTAGACTATGGATGGAAGGCGGACATTAAAACGTGTTAATATCAACACATAACGACAGAATATGAGTTTTGGATACATTGTCATGTGTCAAATGCCGGTGCTAAAGAAAAACAGGAGACCCAGGAGTTCGCTGGCTCTAAAGGGACTCGCCGTACTCTCAGCAGCCCAACGATCGCTCTCCCTGCTGGGCGACGCAGCCACCCACACCTCGGTAAAGTGAGACTACTTTTTGAGCGCAGCAGGTTCGGGATGTACGGACTATGATCGGCGAATGCACGTTGCATTTGTTACGGTCGTTCAATAAAGGTATTACTACAACTATTTAAAAATATATTCACTTGTGCACACGAAAGGAGATCGTGTCTGGAGACTGATCGTCACTTCGGCAGTGAATGCCTGGAAGGTGCATGAAACCCGATGTGTTAAAAATTGGCTTTGAGCGCTGCGGTGCATCCGAGTTATCTTTTCAAATGAAATACCTGATGTTTGGGGACTGAAATAAGGAGTCGGCAAGTGGGGGAAAACATCAAGCCGGAGCTCTCGACTAAAAACAAGCTCAAAGCGGACATGTCCGAGGGATCGGACTCCTGGAAAGGCAACACCACATCCGCACTGCAAAGCCACAAAAGGGGAGAAACGCTCGTCTCGTTACATATAACGTGGATCACTCAGTGTATCTATCCAGCTAACCATCTCCGTGACAATAGTATAAACTTTGCAAAAGACAGGTCTGGACGTGATATCCGACTGTAATAGCGCGAACACATGCGTAAGAACGCCTCCGACCCTGTCAGTCGCTTGTTTTATTGTAGCCAAAGCGCCGGAGTTGCACTAACATCACGATATCCGCCTTTATTCTGGACTAAAAACACCCAGCACCTGTTATCCAAACAGCCCCGATGTCAAAGATCCACCAGCGAGATAGATAATCGATACCCGACCCCTAAATTTAACACACACACCAAACTACTCAATAAAAGTTAAAGGGAGAGGTGGAAAAGGAAAAAACTTACTTTCTTCCCCCTCCAAAGCCGTCACCTCCGCTTCTCTCTTTGCTCTTGGGTTTATAAAACAGTCACATCCAGCGGCTTGCGTAATTGGACAATCAAAACGTGGAAAAACAGGGAAAATTACAATAATCCTCCAACTTTATATTGGGAAAAGGGGGTAAAACCACAAATGTCAAGCGTTTAGAGAGCTATCCCTTATTTTGGTTCCGGTGGCGGTGAAACGACGTGTCGACGGGCTGCCTCGCAGATTCTCTTGTGGACGGGGGTCGGGAAACGGAGGAAAGGAAATGAAAATCCGATATGTCTTTATTCTGCTAATTATTATCGTTTTAGCCCTGTTTAAAAAAATGGCTGATTAAGTTGAGTGCGCATGTCTTTGTGTGTCTATTTCCCGATATGCACTCTGGGAATGGGTAGAGAGACAGAGAGAGAGAGAGAGAGAGAGAGAGAGAGAGAGAGAGAGAGAGAGAGAGAGAGAGAGAGAGAGAGAGAGAGAGAGAGAGAAGAGAGAGAGAGAGAGAGAGAGAGAGAGAGGGAGGGAGGGAGCAAAAGAGAGACGGAGAGGGAGGGAGAGAGGAGAGAAGTGTAATTAGTGAGTTGATCAACAGTCTCCACATTGCAAATGACGCGCACACGGAGCCCTGGCGGCCGCAGAGGTCTGTGCGCGCAGAAAAATCCTTTTGTATGGTTTCTCTCTAAGGGCCAAATCACATGTAGAACAATGGACAACCGCTTCCTGCACACTAAACATGCTGGACTCAGAATTACTTACAAATACTTAGAAGTCATCTTTTTCTACAAAAACAAGTTTTGCAGATGGATATGTATGTATGAAGCGCAGGCTGCTTCAACACAGTTTTCATTTATTCTTGATTTCACAAATACAAGATGAGTATTTTGTTCTGGCCATGATGCTCATTTGTGTATTACAAAAGCTTAATTTTATTGATTATGACACTTCAGGTGAATTACTTTTTGTAGTATGCGCAGAATGAACAGTCTTTGCGTATTCGGAGAAATGTTCGAATACTATAAAAAACAATGCTTGTGTGAGTTTCTATGAGCTTTGGAAAAATTTATGAAAATGAATAAAAGAGACTTTGTGAATAACTCTTTTTTTTTATCACTAATGTGAATAAAAACAGACGGGAAGAAAACACCTGAGGGAGAGAATCAAAACCACACAATCGTATTGCCTTGCGCATCAAAACGGGCCTGTACATATATAATACATTTAATAGGTAGCATAATTTATGCACAAAAGCACAAACACATTAAAGTGATAAATGTACACTACACCTGGATGCAAGGTTTCTTTGTATTCTCTAACAGAATATTCGTTATTTTCTCGGAGTGAGGGAAACTGTATCTGATCTGTTGCATACATGGCACATAATACACGTTCAAGCTTAAAAATCAAAGCCACAATGCATCTCAGTAATCCACCACATGTTGGAAAGTCATCACTGCCCTTTCGGGACCGCCGAGGCCCCGTGTGGGTTCAATAGAGCCAAACTGCAAAATCCAATACAGGGTCACACAAAAATCCCCCTCTCTATTCAAAGCTCCATTCACTGGCGTTTATATTTAGTGTCCTTACAAAGTGCATCGGTCTGTTGGCCCTATATCCTCTCAATGCAAACCGTTTACTGTGTGTTCCCCCCCCGGTTTCTTAATAGTGGCTTTTGGGCAAGAGGAAGACTTTACACAGTCTCAATCGGGGAGAAAATCAAGAGATCTTGTTCGCCTTCATGGAAAAAAATCGAAGCTGGGGGTGAATTGAACTGCATGAGCCGGGGCTTGGGATGTGATGATAAGGCTGCTGCTGGCAAGTGAACTACTAGGTCTACTTTTGCAGCCACATTGACTGGACTGCACCCACACCAACTGGATCCTTAAGAAGCCAAGAGATCCGAGCCCGACCCGACCCGAGGCTGTATATTCTGGGCTTAGAGAGGTCTCTGACAAAGGGGGTGGGTGGGTCGAGGTGAGGAACAGAGGCGTCACTTTTCACCCGGATCCAAGGCTCCTGCTGCTGCCGCTACTGCTGCAGCTGCCTCCCTGTCCTCCAGGGGGGTTTTCTAGCCTGTCAACCTTGGGAGGCGTCGCTCAGAGACGGCTTGGAGAGTCGACTCAGCCCGCTGCTGAAGCGGACGCGCAATAAGTCCACCGGGGCCGTGCGTTGGGCTTCTCAAAGCTGCATGGAGTGGACCTTTTTCCTCATTTGACTGTATACACCTAAACGGAGGACTTTTTTTTTTTTTAAACATAAACCACCGTGATTTTTCTTTTTGTATACGAGTATCTTCATTTCTGTGAAAGGATGTACTTATTACCCACTTTCTATCGTTACATGTGTGCGCGCTGTTGATATTTTCAGCGGAGTTGCGTTTGTTATTTTATCTGTTTTCAATAAGAAAAAGAGAAAGTACAAAGCGTTTTTATAGAACTGATATAGGCAACCGCTTATCTTACCCTCCTGCGTTTTGTAAATCCCCTGGTCTCCACCCTCCCTCTCTCCCTGCAGACGATGCTCTTTCTCCGGAGGACCGCTTGACAATAGACCGCGTTAACTAATATTTCGCCCCATTTCCATATCAGCAGTATCCTCAATTAATTATAGATTTTTATCTGTAAACTCTGGTCTGGTGTCTGCGTGTGTCTGCTTGTGTGTGTTTGCGTGTGCGCGCGAGTGTGCGAGTATTTGCAAATAAATTACTAAGAAATGTTTTAGTGGAATCACTGGAAACATAGAGCAGGATCACTGAAATTAAACTATTTAAATTATAGTGTAATCATCAAACATCGAAGGCATTGCGTTTTATTTTCTAATGCATCTACTGACAAGTGGAAGGGAGCATTGAACACACATCTGATGCCACATCAGAGGATCAATAACTTTGAATCGTCCGGAGATATTACCTTAAAGGCTTGACACAGAGTTGCCATGACATGGAACCATTGTTAATCCATCAATATAGTCTCTGAAGTCAAACTGAAAATATGAATTGATGTTACGTTAGATTTTTTATCTCTTGAATGTATTTTTTTAAATAATAATTTGGACAATTCTGTAGCGCGTGTAGTTTACTACAAACGGTCATCTGGTCAGTGTGTTCTGTATCTGCACACAGACTTCCACCTTGTTTGTCCTGTGCGTCGGCGCCCTCATGGGGTTGCATGGCTGACCCCTCTGCCTCCTCAGGACACACACAAAAACACGCAAAAGCCCACAGCTCTGACCCGCAACCTGCCACAGTGACCCACTGGCCAACTCTCGTCCAGCAAACAAACGCACAAACAAGCTTTGCAAAGGCCCATAAAACAGACAATAAGAAGTTAAGTGTAACTGTTTCAACGCATGACACCCACATGAGATGTTGCCACGCACTTTACAATTATTAAATCAAATAGAAATGCACTTAAAAATATTTATTCGAAAAATATGCAATAATCAAAACTGTATTTTTTAGCACATTAAAAGCAAAATGTTGCACACAGAAATCCTCAAAATGTAAAGTCACGTGTAAGTCATTTGTGTTAAATGAAGGCGCAGAGTTGTAAAATCAATTAATTGCAAAAACACAGAATTATTTCTGTGATTCCAGCGAAATGAATGAGACAAATGTCTCTTCAACTTGTTTGCTGGCCAGAAACTCCACAGAGAAGTCAGCAAAAACAATTGTCTCTTTAGCAGTAAAAGAGGAAAATGTAGTAAAGACCGACACAACATGAAGTTTTTGCCCATATATGCTCAACATAAACTCTCTCGACGTTTTCACACTCAGCCCTAAAGCCATCCAACAACCGTCCATAAATATGCAATCAATATAAAAACTTCAAATTTTCCTCCTCTTACCTCTTTTAAATCCCCCAAAAAGCATAAAGTATAATAAGCCATTGAAAGAGAAGATAAATAAAAATGTAGACTCTCGGTACCTTTGGTATAAAACATTCCGTTTTCTTCTTTTCTGTCTTTCTCTTCCTCAGTAGCGATCCGATAATAGCATATGGAAAGTGTTTTCAAAATGCCCAGATTTGGCACATTGTCATTGAAAAGAGAGGAGCGCAGTGATGCGGTGCTACAACAGGGGAAATGAGTTGCGGATTGGACGCAGCCCGCCTCGGTGCGGACTTATCCCACTTTAATTTAATATTCCGCAATCACACACACTAGTGATGGCATATAATTCAAGGAGAAATTCAGAGGGAAGGAAATGCTTTTGTGTGTGTGCGTGTGTGCGTGTGTTTTTGCACCACTTTATTTGATTAAGGAGAGAGGCAGCACAATATTGTATCTTTTTCACCCTGTTTCTCTTTTTCTTTGCCTTCCCCCATCCCGAGTCAGTTTTTATATTTTTTTAATACATGAAACAATAAATATTTATTTGTTTGTATTTAGATCATTTATTTAAAAATCAACAACTCCGATTTCTTTGAGCATTGGTGTCACACTGGAATCATCCCTAACATAAAATCGAGACCCATAAACGCTTGTTTGTAAAACACTGAACCCGAAATCAATGTATTGGGACATTTCAATCGATTATATAAACGAAAATCCATACGCAACATGAGACCGGTATCAGCCCACTCTTCCGCTCCCTTTTAAAGAGAAGCGGGGGGAGAGAGAGAGACAGAGAGAGAGACACACACAGAGAGAGAGACACAGAGGGAGAGAGAGAGGGAGGAAAAAAGCAGAGAAGAGAAAAAAGAAACAAAGACTGTCAATGCAGCCCTTTGCCTCAGTCACTTAGATCAGGGCTTCTCCAACATTTTCATGTCAAGGACCCCCAAATGGACACACCTTATGCCAAGGGTCCCCATTTAATTGGATTCTGTCCCTGTGACTCTCAATATGTTTTTTTTTTGTTGTTGTTATTGATTTGAAAACCTGCTTCAAGTGAGGCGCTAATGGTGATACAAGTGAAACCTTTGTTCAGACATATGTTCTCTAATTGGAATAATTTCAGGTTAATGAAATCACAGTGAAAAAATGAAAATAACTTCATTATGACAGGGGGAGGGACACAATTAAGATTTCGTGGCCTTGGCAGACCTTTGAGGATTCTTGAGCCCCACTTTTCAGAACCAGTGACTTAGATGTCAAAGTGCTTCCAGATGCACAGTGATAGTGCAAGTCCTGATGACAACAATTAGACAGAAAAAGGCCCTAATCAAACGGGGCCACACAGGATTACGTTGTATTTCAAGGGTCAAGGGGAACCGTTTCAGCACCCCCAACCCACTGCCCCATCTCCACACCAAATATCACATTTCAGCATCATATAACCTACCCGAGCAACAATCAAGCACTTCAGCCACTATAATCAGGTATGCAAATTCCCAGGGAAAAGCATGGACATGATAGCACACTGTCAGCTGAGCTATTGCATAAACTGTGCATTAATATGCAACATGATATGAAGAGGGGTAAGAAACAGGGGAATGGCGACAGGCGGAGGGCGAGGGAGGTAAAATAAGGAGGTGCCAATCATGTAAAATTTACATCGGACCACAGCTGCTAGGGCTCTCGAGCAGGGGAAGAGGTGGGGTGGAATTAGGGGGGACTTGAGATTAGGAGACAGGGGAAGGAGGATGGGGTGGAGGTGCAGGGTGGTGGGTCCGCGCAGCCGCCGGTGCCACTCTGTTTATTTGATAAGAGCAATCGATGGCCCCTGACTGTAAAGTCTTTACCCAGATACAGGCGGGGCAGGGGGCTGTCGTAGTATTGCTCCCGAAGAAGAACATGTGTTGTGGTGAGCCAGAAGGAGGAGTAGAAGAAGATCAGGAACAAGAGAGGAGGGAAAGGGTGACTTGGCAGACGTTGTCGCCCGCATTTCGGTCGCTCGTGAGAGGAAATCGACACTATAAAAGTGCATGCACACCCTCAGAAACACACACACACACACACACACCCTCCCCGCTCCCCATGTGCGTCTCCCTCACACACCATTGCTATTTCCATTCAGTCTCACCTCGCCCTGCTGCCCTCCTTCCACTTGGCCCTTTGGTCCTCCCATCTTTTTCATTGTTGATCCCTCTTTAATAGACACGCGTCCAGTGAGTGTCCTCCATATATGGACAGAGGAATATAAAGCCCCCCAAAACGGCCTCCTGGTGATGCCCCAACACACATCCACCCGCCTCCAGCCCCGTTCAACGCCAAATTCTATTGATTATCACTCAGATCCACATACACTTATAGACCTGTGAAGCTGCCGTGGATGGGAACAATAACCTGTATCGCCGTATCAAAGAGAAGGAAAATATTTAAGAGCATCAAAAAATGCTGATCGAAATAACTAGAATGACTCTCAATTAGTTATTTAACTACTTAAAATAAATTAAATATGCAGCAGTGACATGTTCCAAAATGCTATGATATTTATGAAAAATTCTAAATTGCAGGGAAAAAATAATAATAGCAACACACATAATAAAAGTAATAAAAATAATAATAATATACAATTGTACACATTGTGTTAAAATTAATTATTACAATTAAATAAATGTAAAATGAAAGCATGAAGACTATAATTTGAAATATAACAGAAGGCCTGATATTTAATGGCCTCATGGAAGTAAGACTGTTCTACTGTATGTTGTCAGACGGCTTATTAGAGTGCTTTCTTCATGACAACCAAGGAGCTTGAACAAGTCAATTTAGTGGTCCGAGAGGTCCTTCCCAGGAGCCCCCACTCTCCCTCTCTCTTGGGGACTTTCCCCCCTCCACCTTCCCACCCCATCATCCATCCATCCATGCCCCCCCCCCCCTGCCCTCCTCTGACACTCAGTGGGCCATCCCAACACGGCAAATAACCCGGTCAGTACCGAGAAGCAAGTTCTATGGCAACAGATTGACATCTCGACATCCAGGGGGAAAACGTCAGCAGTGTCTCATAGCCAGTGCTGGTCTTGTCACTCACAAAGTAATATGTTATCCATGACTTAAAAGTAATATTTTTACGTCCACTTCTCCTTGGCAGCAGGCCTATTTTATGTGACACTGCTGCTGCTAAAATATTTTCCTGTGGATAAGCATTTTCCCATAAAAATTAGGATATTTTAATAATTTCAATTTAGTTTGATCCCTATTTCTAACAAATGTTCTACTTAAAATGAGGCTATGACATCATTTGGAATAATTTAATTCCACGGTGTAATACAAAATAAATGACTTGTTGTTTTAATTAGTAAATTGTGATATTTTGACAAAAATGATGTGTATGTAGATATTCTCTTCAGAGTTACCACCCAACAATTGTTGTCAGCTGTGAGCTTGTACAGTCAGTCTCCTGCCTGGACGCCATCATCTATCTAGCAAGCCAAGTCAACCGGAGGCGCAATGACCAATGCGTAAATGCGCACGGATTAGCGGATGAGGCTCAGACAAATTGGCAACGCTTGGAGCAAAAGAGAGAAGAAAGAAAGAGAGAGGGAGAGAGAGAGGGAGAGAGAAAGGGAGAGAGAGAGGCGTCATTTTTTTTAGCCGTGCAGTGACCCTGAAAGATGCTTGTTGGCTTCATCACTGCGTTAGAAGAGTCCTTATACGAGGGCTCATCAACCTCCTTTCCTAGTGACCATCATTAAACTGGATAACCTGAGTTCAAGCAGCCATTTCTGCAAGCAGCTACCGTGCCCAAGTATCATTGAGCCAAAGACTGAGTCGGTTGCAGCTCCAGACGCCTGATCTCTGGATGAGTCTGACCTCTGACCTTATTGTGTTGGAGCAAAAGACATAGGATTTTCCCTTTGGATATCAACATGGTTTAACAATATCATTTATTCTAATAGAAACTATTGAGACCAATAATGATTTAATGAGGAAAATTAAGTAATCTTTGTCTGTTCTTGGATATTGAAAATGTAATTAATCAATCTATAATTTCCATCATTTTAACTGCTCATTAATTTTGTAAAAATTAATTTGTTGGACATGAAATGAATTAAATCAACAAAGTGAATATGTGGCAATGTGAGAGCTTTGCACTTCTTCATCATACATGTAAATTTCATACCTGCAAATGTATTACAACTAAGACAGATAGACGGACTTTAGAGAGCACGAGAGGGGGATTACTTTGTATTATAATGCAAAGTCAATATTGTTTTGATGGAATAAACCCCATAACTTGAACTAATTCCCAATCAAACAAGCAAGCAAACTGTGGATAACAGTGAAATGGTGCAAGCAACCCCTCAACACACACACACACACACACACACATACGCACACATACACACACATACGCACAAACACACACAAACACAAACTCTGTTATGTTTTCAATTTGGGTTGAAATGTAGACATTTTCCCTTGGTTGCATAACTGCCATCCGTATCGCCCCTCCCTTCAATTAAATGCTATTTCTCCCAAACAAAATGTCAGAATCATTCCACACAGGGTAGTTCAACAGTGATTTGTTCTGAAAGCTATGTGTCTTTCTCTGAGATGGTGTGTGCATTTGTGCGTGTGTGTGTATGTCTGTTTGTGTGTCCTGACCTCAATTCTAACTGAGTTCACAAAAGGACAGAAAAAAAGGTGCCTAAAAATACATTTAATTCACAATCAGCTCAACTGAGCTGAGAATGACAAATCCTTTTAGAACGCCCCACAGTGAGATGTGAGATTAGAAAACATAAACACACACATGCACACGCACGCACACGCACACGTACGCGCACGCACACACACACCAAGTTGTGCAAACTAGACGTGTGCATGGACACACAAACGAGAAGGTAAAACACATCTGCTGGAGATTCCAAATGAATTCTAATGAAAAATTATAAAATGATGTCTGTTGAAAAAAATGTGTTTTGAGGAACATGCCTGGACCAGAAACATTTTCACCTAATTGTTAAAGTGGATAAATATTGAAAAAAAATATTGGAAAGAAACAAAAATATTCTGTCCAGTATGTTCAGATTTTTCTTAACCAAAGGTAATAACACATCATTAATTTCAGGTACATTTTAATAATGAAATGAATAATACAGGTTCATTTGTAAGCATATGTTATTATCTTTGTGTGGGTGTCCTGAAGCAGCTCAGTTAAATTAAATCAAAATACCAGACAATCTTATTTGATTATGGAAAAATATATAGTGAAAAAGGAAACTTTTTTCTTTTCATTTGTCAATTTATTTAAAGCAATAAAGCTGCGGTGCTGCAGTCGTTCATCTTTTTCCATGAGCACGGACACTCTGCTCAACTCCCCTGGCTCACAGAGATTTTCAAGATGGCCGCGCACCTGTCATGGAGGTGGATTGTCCTGATTATGTATGGAGATCACCTCAAGGCCTCTGTAAGCTACAAAGAGCAAGCACACCTTGAGTTGCTGGTTCAACGCCGGTAAAAGCCTGTCGTTTTAAAACCTCTGACTGCCCTAGAAAGAAAGGATAAACCCTGGCAGTATCTCTCTCTCTCTCTCTCTCTCTTCTCTCTCTCTCTCTCTCTCTTCTTCTCTCTCTCTCTCTCTCTCTCTCCCTCTTCTCTCCTCTCTCTCTCTCTCTCTCCCTCTCTACTCTCTCTCTCTCTCTCTCTCTCTCTCTCTCTCTCACGCCTCTTTTCTCTTTCTCTCCATTGCCCTCTCTCTCCCTCTGTCTCTCTCTCTTTCTCCCTCTTTCTCGCCCCCTCTCTCACATCAGAAGCGCTGAAATGCACCCCAGGGCCAAATCGCACAGAACAACCCCTCTGAGCCAGAAAAAAAGCTGGAATCCGTTTGCCCTGATATTTCACCAGCACCAGCCAGGAGCGAGGGGAGAGGGAAAGACGGAGGGAGAGAGAAAGGGAGAGAGAGAGAGAGAGAGAGAGAGAGAGAGAGAGAGAGAGAGAGAGAGAGACTGGGGCAGAGAAAAAGGGATAGATGGGAAAACGGCAGACCAGGGCTGTATTTATTGGGGGTGTGAGTGCTGCGCTGTAGGCTGTGGGATGGTTGGGAGAGTGCAAGGTGTTACTGTTAGGTGTGGTTGGGTTTACAGAAAGGGAAGAGCATGCATAGATAGGATGGTGGTGGAAAAAAAAGAGGGAGAGATGGAAGGATTGGTCATGCGCAAGGTAAGAGAGAGGCTTTGTTTGATTGTATGTGGGAGGGGGGTGAGGTGGGGATGAGGGGATGAGATGGAGGGGGCTGAAGCTGTCGTCTGTGGGGTTATTATTATTGCAGGCAATCTTTGTGTGTGTGTGTGTGTGTGTGTTTGTGTGTGTGTGTGTGTGTGTGTCTAAGAGAGAGAAGGCAAGATGAGGAGATATGAGATTCAGCTGCGGGGTCATTATTTTTTTTTGACACATGTCATGAGGCTAAAGGAAGGCTGGAAGTCCTACACTTTCTGACATCCCTGATTGCGCAGGCTCATTTGCATACTTAACAGGAATGTTTGACTCAGGTACCAGCTGGAGCATCGACTCGTGTGCTTTGGCCACCAATTGATCTATTGATTTGTAGTGCGAGGACTGTACTCAGATACAGCCTGCGAACATCCGGTGCGCACGTGAACAAGTATACACATGCAAACACAAGAAGGCCTCGCTGATTAACATCACTCCCATTATCTCAAGAACAAGGGGAAGACTACCTCGAGATAAGAAGAAAGGGCAGAACATATAAAAGGATATAGGTTTTAAATGAAGGCGATATTGGAAGAGCAGAGTGGGAGAGAGGAGCATTTTTTATTTTTGCTATTTCACCCACTTTAATAGGAGGACAGTTAATGGGCCTTTTTTTTATCGGGCACAGGCATCAATCAAGAGGTGTCAGGCGGGCGCTGAATCTGGGCTGTGGTCCTCTTCACAGATGACTGATTAGCAAGCCAAAATCACCAGATCCATCTTCCGACGGTCACTTTTATTACAGTCATTTTTAAAGTGACAGCAACCTGCCTTGTCTCACAACACTGGCCACCGCATATATATTCTCATCTTCACTCCCCCTCTCTGTTTCCCTCCGTGCATCTGTCTTCCTCTCTCGTTCTGTCGCTGGGTATTTGGTCAGTCACTCTCCTGTTGTTTCTTCAAACCCCCCCCCCCCCCCCCCCTCCCCCCTTTCCTCCCTTTTTTTAAAAAACTACTTTTATGTGACTTTCTTTCTGTCTCTCTCCTATCCCCCCCCCCCCACCCCCTGTTGGTGCTACACTTACTCTCTCACTCTGCTGGGCAGGTTGAGGGGAAGCAGGGTCAGGGAGTTGTGGAGAGAGACAGGGGAGAGAAGAGAAAATAGGACCCCCTCCTCTTCCATTGTCTGAAGGGTGTGTTCTGAATCCCTATATCATTCGCTCTCCAGAGATGGCGAGAAATTCGTTTTGCACAGTTCTCCCGCTGTCTTACATTGGAGGAGGAATTCTCCATTCCCAAGGACAAGATGAATGTAAATGAAACAGTTTCGGCGTGGAGTGTGTTGGTCACAGCTGCATTTACATGGCTGCACTCTGCAGACGGCATTTTAAGAAACAGACAGGTTGACATTAAAGTTGGAGGCCAGGGAGTGTTAAAATTTGTTTTTTTTAGGGCCAGGATGTAATAATATGTTGCTGGGGAAGGAGTGTCGGGAGACTTTCTTTGTTTTGGAGCTTGTCAGTCAGATTTCTCATCCTTTGCTGCCTCAGTTTACTTACAGTCTGCATTCAAAATAAATCACTGCATCAAATAATCATCGTGCAATCATTCAAAATGGCAGCTGAGCTATGTTTACCCAACGGTTTGCTTACATGTGTGTATGTGAGCGAGTGTGCATGAGGCCAGGCTCTAAAGAGCACTCCTGTGTCTTGGCAGGAGATATGCTAATCTCAACTGACATCAATCTGAAAAACATCAGCCGAAGTAACATGTGTCTAAGATTACATTTACAACCTTCTGAGCAAAGAGGGACAGCACACACACATAAACACACAGCGAGGGAAAAGTGGGTCAGGTAAAACAAGCAAACGTATTTCAGAGACAGCCTGCCATTTGCGATGTCCTCAAAAAAAAAAAAACTGATTGAACAGCTTGTCGAAACATTAAGGCTCAAATTTGAAAGCTTTGGAGTCGTCTTAAACACAGGAAGGATTATTCTATTAAACAAATGTGTCCTTTGTTTTTCACTGGCCGCTTAAATACTGAAAGCTTTTAATATAGAGGCACAGAAAAGCTATTACTCCTTCCTTTGTTCAGACACTTAAAGTTAAGGTTATGAGTTCCTTCCTTTGTTTTTTTAGACGGGGTGGAGGGAATACGTCATCTTTTTTCAGGCTGTGATATGCATTACTAGACAACCTGGGTCACATTTTACAGTGAAGCACCTGAACATCAGAGCGACCCAGGCGGGTGTAAAATATGTGTCCTGCTAAAACCCATTTGGATTGGGCCCTTAGATGTGTGTGTGTGTGTGTGTGTGTGTGTGTGTGTGTGTGTGTGTGTGTGTGTGTGTGTGTGTATGTTGAGGGGGCAGATAGACAGAGAGAAATACACACAGGAAATCGTAGTAATGGCGCTAGCAGCTGTGGCTTGCTAAGTGAACACATACGACTGTAGATATACAGGATCTGTCTTCCCCTAAGCTTGGGATCAGATCTGTGTGTGTGTGTGAGTGTGTGTGTGTGTGTGTGCAGAAACACAGGCTTTCATCTCTCTGTATTTCTGCAGTTAAAAGTTTGAAATTGCACTTAAAACTTTTGCATAGACATTTAAACATTCATTTTTCTCAACTGAAAAGCATCAAAATGGAGGCAACAAACTTTATCTACGATTAGTCTCTTCCTCTTTCTTCTCTCTCTCTCTCTCTCTCTCTCTCTCTCTCTCTCTCTCTCTCTCTCTCTCACACACACACACACACACACACACGCACACACACACACACACACACACACACGTTCAGTCTATCTGGAGGGCAGCGGGGCACTCACGGGTCTGACAGTGAATTCGTCCCGAACATTCGCCAATAAAAGATCGCTGCAGTATTTTACGCTAGAAACGTTTGATGACAAGCAGTAACTAGCGTGAAATTCACCCTAGATTAAATGTCCTAGGAGTTGTATTCTCATCCGGCGAATACACACATCTGTGAGCATCGAAGGCTGCACACACACACACACACACACACACACACACACACACACACACACACACACATACACACACACACACACACATACCAGCTGTAAACCTCAGTCAGGGTGTACCCCTCAGCAGGGGGAAGGCACAGGATACAAATATAAAGCCTGAGATGCACACACACACACACACACACACACACACACACACACACACACACACACACACACACACACACACACACACACACACACACACATATGGACATAGAGTACACTCATACACAGACATAGTCCCGTGCACACAAGGAGATATACTGAATATATACTATATAAATACATGCACACGTCGGCATAAAGAAACACTGACTTACTCACAGGCGTTCAGACTGGAGACACACCAGGGGGCAAATCATAGCAGGAGACTTGTAGCGTGTTTGGCTGATTACCAGTCGAGTAAATAGCAGAGAGAGCATGCTCACACTGCCACCTCCATCCTCCTCCTACACACACACACACACACACACACACACACACACACACACACACACACACACACACACACACACACACACCTGTTTCTTTGTTGGTTAGTCAATGCGCTGATTATTATAATTATTAGAGGGTTTCTTCTCTTTCGTTCTTTATTTCTGTCTTGGCTGGGGAAAGAATTTGAGGCGACTTCACCAGGCACAAAAGATCAGAACAGACACGGAATGACTCAGTTAGACAGATAACACTGAAGTCAAGTGCAGAAACAATTACAGTGGTGCTCATACAAGATCATTATCGGAGTGTTTTGAAGGGAGACATTTCCTGAATTTAAATCTATATATACTAAATATTGTTGAATTTCTGAAAAAATACTATGTTTGCTACTCTGTTTGTCAGAGCTGTTGAGCTGAATGGGTGACGGATGAAGTGAAGAAGAAAGCTGTGACAGAATGAAGGATAGCATGAGGGAAAGAGAAAGTTGTTGCAGTTGACCTTTGGCAAACATATGGTCTGGTTTTCTGGGAGGTCTGTCTCTTTTTCTCTATTTATTTAGGAGAAATTATAATCCAAACAATTAAAAATGTGAAAATGTTATGAGATAAACGAACTAAAGACTTAAAGCAAGTCAAAATATATTAAACCTATTTTGAATAATCATGCAAATAGAACTTGGGGGTATTTAAGGATCCCTTCAATAAAGATGACTTTCCAGTTTCTGTATTTCAGTTCAGTTATTAGAGTTGTGTTTGCAAAGCAAATACAACTCTGTTCATAATATCAGACGATGAAGAGGGCACAGCTCAGTGCTTCTGTAATTAACAGACAACGCTCATTTTCAATAATCAAAAAAACAACTGAAATGTGTCCACTGGAACGATGTCAAGTCGACCCGCTGTGGTCTTCGAGATCATTTTGTAACAATATCTTGTATGTTCAATAGTGGTCTGCTAGCAGAAGACATGCTAGCAGATTAGCTCGCTAGCGGGAATGCTAGCTCGGCCACCGCCGGCAGTCACATGACCCTGACGGTGCAGAGTCGCAGACGTAGACTCAGGACATGTGAAACACATAAGCTATACTTACAAATAATTTAATTCTGTATCCCAAAACACACTGTAGGCTCTCTTTGTCTCTTCTCTCTTTATTCTTTCTTTATGTATTTTTATTTAAACTCTATATTTCCGCCTCACTTTGCTCCAGTATTCTATTCACTTTAGGATATTTTAATATACTTAGAACATTGACATAGACTATAAAACTGCCTCGCAACCTATCAAATTCTTTTTAAATTACATTTTGAGTGCAAAACATTTTATATTATTTTGCATTTAATGCCAACATTTAGTAAATCTTAAATGCCTGCCTTGGTTCTAACATTCTGAATGACACATCATATACAGTTAAAATAGTTTTTAAATGCCAAAGTGGAAAAGAAAATCCATTTAGCCTAAATTGGAGCACAACCATATCAAGAAACAGTATATACATCACGAGAAATGTAATAAATGTCTGTTTGAAAATGAACAACACCGGAGCCAATTTCATATATACAGTACGTAATGCCTGCAGGTTTCTTATGCAAGGCTTCCTGCTGTTCTCATGCAGGGAAAGTAGAGGCGGCGTAAGACGAGGTCAGGCAGAGGTAAGCCTAAATAAAGTCTCTAACTGGGCTGCTTTACAAGCCTTAGTTAAAGATATTGATTCAGTCATAAAAAAGCAACATTCTGCTTAGCGAAGAGAAAGTTGCAGTTTACAGCTTGTATGTTCATATCATCTCCTGGCATGTGTTTCCCTTACCGCAGTTATGTGCTATAATTACATTAGACTTACGACCTTTCAGAAGAGCGGGAAGGGGCAAAAAAAAAAAAATCCTTGAACATCTTAATTCGATCCGTTTCAAACAAGAGAGGCCGGTTTTGGGAGAAGAGGAGGAGGCTGCACACATAACATATTACAAGGAAAGCGGTGCCAGCTAAAGCGGTGCCCTGTTTTTTATTTTCACTTCATATTCTTCAATGAAAGGTTCTTTTGTTGTCTGCTGGCTGATTGACTTTAATGAGAAACATTCCATTGTACCCGACGTCGGTTTTTACAAACTTTGTATTCCTCTTACTTGTTTTCAAATTAGATTCAAAAAAAGGGGACACGGCGGCGGAGGCAGGGCCTGGCCGTTTGGGATCACAACAAACAAGACATGCACATGCACACGAGTACGCCCAAGCCATTCATACATACTCACACAAAATGCTTTAATCCCTTATCCTTTACACTCCAAACTGTGTTATCGGCTGTAAAGAGAATTCAAAGAGCATGACTATAACAGAGCAGAAGGAAAAGCCACATTTAGGGTAGGAAGGGGAAGGATGAGAGGACAGGATAAAGGATTTTGTTCTAACTATGCAACAGTATTCAACTTGACACTCTCACAGCATTAAACTTGCTTCAGTTATAAGGGGGCAAGTGTGTGTGTGCGTGGTATCGACAAACTCAGCCCTTGATCTGTGAAGAGGAGGTGATGGTGTCTTAAGAGTCGGTATTGCACAAATTGTGTAGATTTAACCACTGGAAACAATCATGTAGTGTTTGTGTGTGAGTGTGTGGATAGAGCTACTGAAAGCAATTCCTCAGAATAACCGGTGAGTTGGACTACCTGCTGGCATGAGCTAAGCTGTAGATCGATAACAAGTGTTAGTGCGTATGCGTCTGTATATGAGAAAGTGTTTGTCGTGTGTTTCTATGTGTGTGTGTGGGTGTGTGGGTGTGGGTGTGGGTGTGCATATGTGTGTGCTGAGGCATCATACAGTTACTGGAACACTTACTATATTTGGCTCCGTCAATGCAACATCAGGTTTTATGAAAGCAATCCATCTGAATCGCGGCAATAAATTTCCATCAGCCGACAATTTCTTAAGTGAAACTAACAAGTGTTTCTAAAATTCTTTATAAAATTACATCTCGGCTAGAACAGATTAGATGTTAGAAACAACATTTAGGTCAATAATACAGTTTGGAAAACACAGCAGATCAATACACACAGCCATGCGCACACACACAGATTCAGTTGCCATGGTGTCTGTATGCTCTTTGCATGTTCCTGTCACATCGGTGGCATGTGTGTCATGTGCTGAAGGGCATGGTGACCCGAGCAGCCAGCAGCATTTCCTCAGGGGTGACGCGTCCATTACGCTCTTACAACAGGGACAGCCAGCGTAAGAGGCCGGTTCAACCTAAAGCAGGCTCTGACAGCCTCTCTGGCACTCGTCTGCACGCTGCCGCTGCATCCCCAAGAATCATTTCATTTCAACATATGTTTGAGTTTCCACAAGCATAATTCCAATAGGTGTCATGGGTGCAATGTTTGTGAGAGGCGCTGGCAACCTTCAACCTATTGGCCTTTACTTTCGGCTCCTTTCTGCCAAGCTTGGCCGCAGGCAAATAAAATGCACAGTCATGTGATATTATAGAATATATTAGGGAGCCGTGGCTGCAATCACATAAGACAGCTGAGGGAACGCTGCTAGTGCGGCCGGGCTGCATGAGGGCCGGCTCGGACACATCTCTGTCGGTTGGTCTGATCGATGCGTTGGCAGTGTGGTTGCATCTGCAGCAGTGGAGCTGAACCAAGTTTATACATAAATGGCTGCCACTGCTGCTGGACTACACATATAGTTTAGTAGCTTTGCATTTCGGACATACTGAATGTAATGAATCCACATATATAAAAAAAAAAAACAGGTTAAAAACAAAAGCTGCTGCAGCACAGGCCACAGGTACAAACACAGTGCATGTCGTGGTAACACAGCTAGTAAGAGGTCAAAGGGCACAGAGAACAACAAATAACTGCTAGCTTGTACTTAGTTATGTTATTCCAGTTTGATAAGTATCCAAAAGAAGAAAACTGAGCTATGTTGTTGTCAATAAAAATGCTCCGGTTGTCTTAGAACGTGAGTACAAAGCATCTAAACTGTAGAATGTGAGAAGGTTACATGAAAAGTGCATGTTGATTACTTCTCACTACAGTCACGGCGAAGACAGAATAAAAAAAAGAAACTGATAAAAAGCGTGCAGGCACGTTCTGAAACACCGTGTTTACAGTTCCACATCCCATAAATGACACAATTACTACATATTGTAATTGTATGTTTTTAGTTATTGAAAAAACAGCCGAGATATGAATCAGATTATAATATCTTTAACTTTACTCCCCCGATAGGTTGTTAGTATGCTGGTGAGCACGTCTCTGTGCAAAACAGAAGTTGATAGTCTGGCCTGACACTAAACATAATCACTGCCTGAAAACAGGGGGAAAGAGTTTTGAAGCCTGTTTTGATGTAGGCAGCGGCTCAGAGTCAGTAATGAGGATGTTGATTTTGTTCTGATTATAGAATTGCTGGTCTGTTTGTTGATATTGCTCAGCTGTGTCCCTCCCCCCCCCCCCACCCCCCCTCCGCCCCCCCGCTGAGAAACATGGACACCAACTGCCAACATGTGAATTAAAATTACTTACCATCCAATTAGTCGCACTGCTCACACTCGGAGCAGAAAATGTTCAGCGCAACAAGAGATCATATCCAGACTTCCTAGACCTCGCCGTTGCTTGTGAGATAGATCCAAGTTGGGAGATGAAACAGCAGTAATAGGTGTTCCATCCACTGTGTGAATTATTGTCCCGAAGGAATTGTTTAGAAAACTCAGATTTGTCAGAAATCTGTATATTTATGTTTAACCTTTCATCCATGATCCACAAACATCAGGAAACCTTGCTTTGACCTATTGACAACTTTTTGAAGTTCATACACATCCACATTACTCCATTTACAATCTACACACTCAAAAGAAATACACAATCCCCAGTCTCTTGCAGACATGGTGAATTTCTGGATGCACTTAAAAAGCAGCAGAAACAACTCATACACCCTCAAACCCTCTTAGTAGAAATGCTAAAATCTGAGCACTCCCATTATACATAATTTAGGGGAATCTATATTCATAGAAGTGCGGGGCGTGTTGTGCTCAATGAGGTAAAACGCCCCTGTGTGGCTAATGGAATGGCCTGAGTTGCGTGATTGAGTGAAATGTGCTGGAAAGATTGGGAGGAATTTTAGTGCAGATAAATAAAGAGGATATTCTGCTTTTTACTGGGCGTCAGCATTAATGCAGCATCTCCCCAGGTGATCAACACATTCAAATGGAGAGATGGGAAGATGGGGAGAGAAAGTGATGGGGGGAGACAAAGAGAGGAGGAGATCGAGAGACAGATCGAGAGATATGGAGAGTAAGTGAGCGGGAGAGAGAGAGAGAGAGAGGACACTTTAAGAAATAGTCTGCTTCAATCCTACTCCACATGCACAAGGGCCATAGTGTAGCATCTCATATATCATCATAATGTTGCCATTGGAAGGTTCAAAGGAATAAAATAAAAGGGAGTGAAAAAATGGGTCTTTGCAAATTCAAAGTCAAAATAACCAAGGGACATTATGAAGCTTCTACAGTAGATGACTTGAGAAGGCCAGGGCTGTCACAAGCATTTTTTTCTCTTCTTACCTTCCATAATTTTACGTCAAATGCGAGCGGGCAGCCTTTTCTTTTCACCTCCCACTCTCCACATCCATTACCTTTTGGAGAGATGCAAAGTGAACATTTCAATTGGATTGCAATGGCCAGTTAGTGCTGCTTTGATCCCCACTCTGCTCTTTGAGGGCTCCATTGTTCCTGATTTGCTGGCTTGATTTGCCTGCCTGTGGATAATGGCCAAGGAGCCACAGTCTGGCCTTCTCCCATCAACCCATTTCTCCTTATCATAGACCTGAAGCTTGAAACATATATGAATTACTGTGATATACCCTTATGGTATGGAGTCCCTCATCCTCCAGCCATATACAATGTGGACTGTAAAGTGGATGTGGATACACTGTATGTATACTATCATGCAAACTAGCCTACAGTACAGCACTGACTCAGGATTTCAATCCCAGTTTTGAAGCTCCACCAACCACAAGGCTGTAAATTCCCCCGACACCCTGCACTGGTGCTCGAATGGAGGCCGGTATTACTAAGATTTGGCAGTTACAATTTTGTTGGGCCACGTGGTCCTTCATCTCATCAATCAAACACTGACACCATACATTGGTACAGAGGTGACTTTAAGTGTGCAGCGGTCTCTTCTTCATCTTTTAGATTGTGTGAATTTGGGGTTCCAGCATCACCTTTGAGAGTAAAGCAGAGTGAGCTGCACATTATCTGAATGCTTCTCCTTCTTACAAGGTTTCTGTTTAACTCCATCTGGTCTATTTTAGTTAAGTCCAGCATTCCCTTTGACATGACTCTGTTTTGTCAATGAAAGAGCATAATTGTATTCATGTTTAAAATTACGTGTTCTTTTTCTATAATATATATATATATATATATAATATATTAATTTGAGATTGCACACTTTGTTGTTTCATGCAATTACAGGTCATCCTAATAAATTATGGCTTCAGCCTGAAACGTTGTCGACCATTGCTGTAATCTCTTCTGGTTAAATTTCAGATTTTAGTTTATTATAATTTTTATTGTATTAAAATACATTTAAAAATGTATTAAAATAAAATACTCACACAAAGAAATCAATTACCATAACTTGATTCTGCTAATAAAATTACTATATATATATATATATATATATATATATATATATATATGTATATAGTATATAGTATATATATATAGTATATATATATATATATATATATATATATATATATATATATATATATATATATATATATATATATATATATATTAAAAAAAAGCAAATATTGCAGTAATTCTTGTTATATTAAAGTTCTGACCTACTGCAGTGCTTAACACATCAATTTAGCATATCTTCCACAGAAAAGTTGTTTGCATTTGGTTTCTCTGTAGATTTGCCCTGCAGGTGATCATTGACCAGCTTCACTCACATTTACACATTTGATTGTCTGTCTGAGACTTTAAAACATCGATTGCTCCGGCTTCGCCTCCTCCTGGCTCTCCCGCACCCCACCTTAAGATAACTTTACTGTGGCGCGTGTAAAGAGAGAATGCAGAGAGAATTTGCTCAAGTGTCTGGTCTCCTCCCAGATACAAATGAACAATTTGTTTTCCATTTCTTTCCAAACCTTCATCTAAGCCCTTCTGCTTTGAAGTAGGGAGTGGAAAGGGAGGAGAAGAGCAGGAGAGGGGGGCTACAGATTGTACGATACTGTGTTTGTCTTCAAAGAGTTCCGACTTGCTTACAAATGCACTGGCGAGTACAACACCTTCAAGGTGAAATTGATAAATCTCGTGGTAAGCTCTTTCATGGCAATAATAAGATGAATTTGTAGAAAGGGTGCATGGATTTTTTAGATGCAAATGTTGTCAAACACCACCAGGCGAAAACTAAATTGAACTATGCCAAGAAGATAAGAATATTTTTGAAAAAGCACACAGGTACATAATTACATTCACGAAGAATATCAAATGGGCCTGGCACATGTTAATCAGGGCAGATACAGTGTTTTATACTTTTTGTCCTCAGAACATCCAGTGTTTGCCCTTTGATCACTACCAAAGTTGGCCATCTTCAATGAATTTCCCATTTCTGAAATATCAACGCTTCTCCCTTTACATATCAAACACATGATCTTATTGTAGTCATTCAGACAGAAAGTTTCCAGAGGCTCAGACTGAGCACAAACAAACAAGCCATGAGGAAGGGAAGAAAACCCACAGAAAGACAAAGAGAAAAGGCAGAAAACTCATCAGTTGTCCATCTGGCGGATGACATCCTTTGTACCCTCTCTGTCATTTCTTTCTCATCTGCTAGGATGGACAGAATCTCCCCTCTCTCCCTCTCTGGGATGACTGCTTCACTGAAGTCCCTGGAGACACCTTTTTCCTCTGTCTCTCTCGCCTCTCCTCTCTCTCTTCCTCTCAGTGGCTGCTATTTTCCTCAAACTTTATGAATTAGTTACAACCCTTTTTTCCTTCCTCACCTCCTCTCTTACTTTATCATCTCAGCCTGGACGCGAATTCAACACCTGCCTCTAGACAAACTGTCTGTCTCTCTGTCCATCTGTCTGTCTACCTCACCCCTCCCTGCCTTTTTTACCCCCCCTTTTTTCCCCCAATGCCTGTCTGGCCCAAAAGCTCCCTGGGAAAAATACAAGATGAAATTGAAAAAAGAAAAATTATATAGATATATTTTTCAAGAAAAAAGTTAGAGCTCTCGCATTCGTAAATGAAATGCAGCTGTGGATCGAATGGCCTCACAACTCCCCGTCGTCCGCACCCCCTTTCCTCCTACTCCCTCTAAGATTGGGCAGACACAGGGGGTGGTGTGTACGAGTGTGTGTGTGTATTTGTGTGTCCAACTCCTTTGTGACCGCTTTCCTGAACCCGAACCCTCCCTGCACAGAGGGAAATGGCGGACTGTGGCAACGACAGGGCAGTTTTACAGTGCACCGGGCTGAATGTTAAACTTATATTTAATGTATGACATTTCACACAAATCATCCGGCCACAGACATGACCCTGGGGTATTCCGCAGATTGCTTTTTCAGTGCCTCAGCAACTGTGGAATTATTCGTCCCAGAGAGAGAGAGAGAGAGAGAGAGAGAGAGAGAGGGGGGAAAAAAAGCCTTTGAGTTTGGCAAAATGATCGCCCTCTCACTGCTCTGGCCATCCCAGACTGGAAGCTCTCTCTCTCTCTTTTCTCTGTGATATCATGATCGCAGGACTGTGCCAAATTGAAAACATCTTGGCAGTCTGGGGGCTGTATGAAATAACCATATATTATGTGTAGTATAACACCCGACTGGATAGCAAAACAATTATGCTGTTTTGCAGACTCAAAAAGATTCCTTTTGCCCCCCTCAACGCTCCACTCCCTTCATTTCCATGTAAAAACCTTCAGAGAGCAGTGTGAAAATTATCTCAGATTTGTAAATTGGAGTTGGATTTTAGCCCCGTACCCCCTCCCAAAATCACGTCTGATATGAATAAGTCTACAACAGTTTACAGCGATATGTATATACCCCAGCACGTCCATCTGTACGGATTAAGAAAAGCGCTGTAAATATCTCATATTCAATTCCCCTCTGTGAGGCATTTTTGCACCGACACGATATGGAAATAGTGGCAACCACAATAAGAGTTCATGGATACACAGTCAGGAGGGCCCGAGCATCCCCAAAACACTGCCGTGCTGAAAATAAACACAGGGCTGCTTTTTTTTGCCGCGATGGCAAGCTTTTCAAATAGCAGAAAAACCATACAGAGAACATTCAACATTTTCTTGGCTTTCTTGTCAGCTCAGCCTTGCAAAACAATGTATTTATACCAACGGGCCCCACAGTTGGGTCATCCATTTTATCTGAGGGGACATTTTTCAACATTTAGGTTTAGATGTGAGAGGTGTGCTGTCCACTACATCAGCGTCACTCTCTTCTCAAGGTTAGACGGCAGGCGGGGAGTTTAAGAGCATTAGGGCACGACTACCAGTCACACTCAAAATACTACGCACACACACACACACACACACACACACACACACACACACACACACACACACACACACACACACACAAACACACACACACACACACACACACACACACACACACACACACACACACAGACACACACACACACACACACACACACACACACACACACACACACACACACACACACACAACCCTGACCCTAAGCACTCAAACGTATGCTTAACAGAGAATAACTACACTCAACTATATTTGCCCATTGTGCCTTCAAGCTTAGATTCAGTGCACACAATGATATACATGTGTGTGTGTGTGTGTGTGTGTGTGTGTGTGTGTGTGTGTGTGTGTGTGTGTGTGTTAGGCTCATGACTCATGATAAACAACTGAGATAAGAGGATTTGAATCTGCGTATTGCGACTAATTATGAAGAATCATTTGATACAACTAACAACAACTGCATTGTAAACATTACAGAAAAGATAAAAAACAATACATTGCATTGTGTTAAGTCCCCTGAAAGCACACACACACACACACACACACACACACACACACACACACACACACACACACACACACACACACACACACACACACACACACACAAACAGTCTAAGTCACAACAGCATAATTATCAGTTTCCCCTCAGGGCGTTAGGAAACCTGTTCCTAATTGGAACCCAGTTGGGACTTTACATGGATTAAAATACATGAGGCTTCTGCAATAGGGAAACACACATATACACACACACAAATATAAAAACACACCAGCCCGATGAGTTGACAACGTTTCCCGCAAATTTTTATTTACGCTAAATCTGGCATGATCCCCGTTGTCTCGCTACACACGGGTCAAGCACAACAACACAAGTCTCCAAAGCACAATTACGCCACTATTTTCACCCTGTTTTGTATTCTGTTTTGCTTTATTTTTGTTCCATTTCTCTGACTTAAGCTGTTGTCTAATGGACAGCATCGTGACAGAAAGGAGTTTGGTATCAGATTGAAGCCGGTTGCCCTTTTTGCCAATTTGCGAGCAGCCTCCTCTGTACTTGTAAGATGGCCAATTAGCTGACCGTCTGACAGAGGCTCTCTGACTGTGGCTATTAAAACACACACTCGTAGGCGCGCGCACGCACACACACAAGTACGCAGACACACGTGCATACACACACACACACACACACATACAGACACTCTGTCCGTCTCTATCTGCTGTTTTTGCAAGAAGCGTGCCTAGAACTCACCCCTCACCTTCTCCTCACAATTAGGGAGACACACACACACACAAACACACACACACACACACACACACACACACACACACACACACACACACACACACACACACACACACGCACATTAATTTTCCTCAGCAAAAGGTGCTATGCTCCCTGACCTCTTTCAACCCCCTCCCACCCCCACCTGTTCTCCATCCTCCTGCCTCTCTTCTTGCTCTCCATGTTAACCCTCCTCCTCTCTAACTTTCTCCTCTCAATCTCTCTCCGTCTGACTCCTTTCATCTTCTGCAGCTTTTTATTTAAACTCATCTGTACCACATATATTTGGAATATAGGTCTCACCCACACACATGTTCACAGTGTGATCACACATGTGCTAGCTGTTAAGTTTAGTGGTTTATAAAACCAGAAGTCATCCATATTCAAACAATCCAACACAATCTATGGCTCACTATCTAAATGATCCAAACACTACCTTCCACATACATACAGGATCATGCAGGATCATGCAGGATCATGGAGGGGCACACACAAACATGATATAAATATGAGCATCAATGCACACACACATTTAAACACATTATATATGCATGGACACACAGTATGCATTAGTGCACACATGTTGCTGATGTGAACTAGCTGTATAACCATTTATAGCATATATGTAGCATTTGACCCATCATAAAAAACCCTTTTAAAAAGAGGCAATAATTGCAAGAAATGATTAATGTTGAACACATGTCTAATGAAGGTGGATATTTGATATTTAAAAAGTAAATAAATAAATGAAAGAGTGAATGAAAGGACGCCTGAACAGATTTCTAAGACCTGATAAACTACAGATGGACGCACCAACACAAACACACATGCACCCTGGGGACCTACCCCCTTGAATCTCAACCTTTTTGCTCCCCCCCAACCCAAGCCAACACCACCCTCCCTTCCTTGTCTTTGTTGTCCATCAGAGTGGTTTGTTTTAAGCCTCAGCTCCAGTCCCGTCACCCCTCTCGCTGCACGGTCAAGTTCAAGGGTCCTCTAGAAACGCACAGTGTGGTTGTGCGGGGGGCGGTGGGTGAGGTCAACAGTTCCCTGGGACTATAAAAGCACAAGGCACAGACACCTGCAGGCGTACATGCTTGTGCACCAGCCGCACACATGGACACACTCACACGATAATACATGGATGTAATATATGAGCGTAACTCAAACATACACGCGCAAATATTCAACAATTGCATTGACAGAAGCATGCGTTTTGACCTGCAAATATAAAATATGAAAAAAAATGGAATAAATACAATGTACTGACACCTACACACTCATCCCGGTGCACCTGCTTCCTCAAGGTCTGTCGGCTGCAGTCAAAATGGTGGACACAATAACACCGGGCTTAGCTTTGATTCCTAATATGGAGGAAACAATTCTATTTTTCCGTGAGGCCACTGATACTTGGAGATAGAATTCAACCTCCCTCCCTCCCTCTCTCTCTCTCTCTCTCTCTCTCTCTCTCTCTCTCTCTCTCTCTCTCTCTCTCTCTCTCTCTCTTTCTCTCTCTCTCTCTCATACACACACACACCACACCCTATCTCACTCCGTCTTTCTATTTCTCTTTCTTGATATACGTATCTGGACATTACTGTGTGTGTCAGCTTCAGCAGAAACATGGGGGGGGGGGGGGGGGGGGGGAGAGTGGTTGTGACACACACACACATCCAAAAACATGAATCCTTTTCCGGAAATAAGAAATGGAAAAATTGTCCTGTTGTGCGATTAAGGAGAAAGAATATTGTTTAATTTAAACAGACCCTCAGTATACATGCCTGTCCAGTTAGAATCCATGTTTAAATTCTATGTCAAGTAAAGTTAATGTATTTAAATAAAAATAGCCCTGGTATATTTTTACTGTTGTTACAGAAAAACACTGGCAAAAAAAGAAACTTTAGTTCTGCTCTGCTAAGATTTATTTGCATTGTAAATGCAATCTGCAATTATTTCTAATTAATTTTCATCTAATTCTTAGGAGACTATTTCAGTCCCAGAATTAACACAAAAGAACTTCCTGCCTCAGTTCTCACACCAAAGATAATTATAAAGTTAAGAGGGTTTGCTAATTTAAAAATGCTATCTGCATGACATCAAATATACATCTTTGATCTCACTCTGTCCCTGATGGTTAAATGCCTTTAATTATATTCAGAAAAATTAACTTTCTCTGAATAATTAACAGTGACTTTTCTTTTTGTTTGTATGTAGTGTGTTGCATACTTTTTGCTTAATTAATTTCAGCGACAAACAAACTCTCAGTATACACATACTATTATACCATAGTGCAGAAAAATCCATCAATTGCATATAAAAACATTGCACTCAATTGTGCATTCCCAATGCGATTTATGCAATACGTGCAAATAGTGCCACAGCTTTGCCATTGCGCATACATATGACTTGCACTTGAAGCAATTTCCTTAAATCTCTGCATACCGTGAAGCATAATCCTTATACATTGTGAAAATTGCACAAAGCACACATATGACCCACATGTGTTCTTGACGATCAGGGGGGACCTTCTCCATATCTCATTATATTCCCCTATAGCATATCAGCATCTCCCTAGGTGAATGTGTATACATACACAGAGAAAGAGAAAGAGTCCGATGATTCATATTATCTTTATCACCCAGCTACAGGAGCCTCCCCTCTTTCCTCCTCCCCATTATGTAAAACTATGGATTACGTTTGGTATGCGCATGAATCCTGCATTCAGAGGTGTGTATGCATGTCTGTGTGTGTGTGTGTGTGTGTGTGTGTGTGTGTGTGTGTGTGTGTGTGTGTGTGTTAGTGACTTTATAGCATGTGTTTGTTGGGAAAGGGTGGGGTGTATATACATCCATGCATGCATGTATGCATCCATGCAGAGACCCCCCTTCATCTCTCTCCCTCTCCCTCTCCCTCTCCCTCCATCTATCATGCATCCATAGGTCTATCAGCTTCGGGAATGAGGTGTGGAGAGAGGGGAAGGGGCGACGGGTACATGTGGGGAAGAGAAATAAATTTAGCCCCCCTACTTTAAAAATGCACATACATTTCCATACATTGAAAAAGCAGTGAGGTGCACACCCTTGCTGCTGTATCCCCAATATGCGTCCCCTCCTCTCTCGTCACAGACACACACACACACACACACACACACACACACACACACACACACACACACACACACACACACACACACACACCAAAACACCAAATACAGCAAAGACGAATGTGTGTGTCCCGTTCAGGGGGTGTGGGTGAAAATCTACCCCTTGCCATATTTATCTTCATAAGAGCAGAAGGTACATGTGTGTTTGTCTGTATACATACTGGTTGTGTGCCTGGAGTCTGCTTGTGTTTGTTTTTTTGTGAGTCTGTGTGTACATAAGTTCATTTACCTCAACTGAAGAAAAAAGACCCTAGCTCCTCCCGGGCAGTATATATATATATATATATATATATATATATATATATATATAAACGCTCAACAACATAGATTTTCTTGATTCATAAATGTAATTCACATCAAAAATGTGCAGCATGTACTACAGCTCCAAAATAAGCATTTCAATGAATTGAACGTCTCAGGAGTTTGCAAGTTGCAGTACTTTCGCGCTAAATCCACAATCCCCAAAAGCCTTCCTTTTTTTCATTTCCATACCACAATGTATTTGTTGATGCATAGATTCCAAATAGTTTATAGTCTATTTGCCATGTCATGTAGCAAAGCTTTCAGACACCAAAACAACAACCACAACCTTTCCCTAAAAAGCAGCCGAAACACCCACCCCTTGTAGATAATGACGGCCTGTCGTGAGAGAGGAGAGAGAAACACGGTTGTGGTATTATTAAGAGACTAGTTTGTTCGGGAGAAGTGTTTTTGGCTTTTAAAAAGTTCCATTTTGCACTCCCCAGGCGCCGCATATGGGGTACCCCAGGGAAGCATATGTGTGTGTGCGTGTGTGCGTGCGTGTGTGTGTGTGTGTGTGTGTGTGTGTGTGTGTGTGTGTGTGTGTGTGTGTGTACTCTAAAATATTCTGACTGAGCTGTCTAGCGGCTCACAGAGCAGGGAGATGTGTCCTGTCTCCTGCATTCAAATGTGAGTGGGTTTTGGAGAGCAAAAGTAAACAGATATGCTTGCTTGAACACACACATGAGAACGCGTGTATGCCCCCACCTGCTGTCTTGACATGTATGCATGCATGTACGCACAACCACACACAAATACTGTATGAATATAAGCATGCACATGTGAACACAAGACACGTGTGTAAGTGTGTCTCTCCATCTGTTGTCCATCCGTATTTCCACCTATCTGCCCATCAAGCTCATCACTAGGACGTCTGCTCAGCCGCGCCGACAAACGCGCCGGCGTCAAGTCCACCGGCATTATATTATAAATAAATTATAAATATATTTAAAAGAATGTTTCATACGGGACCAGCGTCGAGACGCCGCTCGTCATGGTCTTGCCCTTTCGTAGCCTGCGAAGCCGCAGCTTTATAAGGCAACGTAAACCTCTGCAGGTCTACATTCTCAATTCACTCCTTAAGCTCTTTAATGCTTTTCCATATCACACCTGCAGTATATGGGCTGTAATATAAGATAGCCCAAGACAATGAGCTGTCCAGTTGCCGAGGGGGGTTAGCTGACAGCGTGTTATGAGGGAGGAGGCAGGAGGGATAGGTCGAGCAAAGGCTAGGATGGGGCCCTTCAAACAAAATATGACCCCTAAAAAGCCTTGCTGATTGTGCGATCTGGATCCTCCTTGCTACCATATTTCCTCCTACTCTTCCCTCTGTCTGCCCCCCCTCGCTCTCACTGCTGTCCCTCCTTCACTTCCCTCTGCCCTCACTCAATCCTTTCACACACAGATGTGTTGTCTGTCACGACCATGATGATAAATTAGCGCGGGTGCTGCTGGTGAAATAGGAGCTGGTGTCTGAGTGCAGAGGGTGATCCGGTGGACAATGCCAGGGATGAACCGCTGATAGTTCAGCTGTGGCTCGATCTGGAGGAACGCTTTGGATGGGACCGTGTCGGAGTCATATTTGCTTCCAGTACAGTTATAGTGTCACTGGATGATACTTTATGTGCAGGGTTGAAAGGCCAAAACAGATTTTTTTTTTATGCTTTTCAGTCACAGGGTTTCTTCTTTTTTTCTTTTTGTATTTGGTTTCCCCCGAAAAATAGCCTGAATTTAAAATAGGAAATAGAAGGTAAACAGACAGACAGAAACAGCATTAGTGTAGCTAAAGTGAATATCACGCATAAGCTACAAATAAACAATTGTTCCTGCGGGAAAAAAAGGTTTCTAATAAACTTTCTAGGTTTCTTTTGTCCGACAGCGGGAGAATGTTTCAGTATGTGTTCAAGCCCAGCCAGTAAGTACGATCACAATCTTTGGTTACAACAGAATGGCCTTGTCTTGTCACCTGGAGCACTGCAAAAATTGGTCTCATGATTGTGTGTTTGGGAGGGGGGGCGGTGGGGGCTGCATGCATGTGTAGTCGCTTTTTTTTTTTTTTTTGCATGTGATTTTTTTACCTGCAGGCTTTGGTTTTTGTGTGCCTGTTTGTGTCTCTGCCTGCGTTTCTGTGTGTGTGCACCGACATGTGTTTCTCATGAAGGCCCATGCCGGGCAAATTAATTCTCAGAAGTTGCGTGGCGGGGGCTCTCCTTGCCTTTGAAATGGGGCATACTGCTCCCTGTAATCAATAAGTCAAGCCATCTTGGCCGCATGTTGCAACCCCCCCGGCACACAGATGAAGAAGCCCAATTTACTCATCATAAATTCTGATTCCCACAATAAATATGAGAGGAGGTCCCTCGGTATTAGAATATCTGGAATCTCAGGGGCGTTTGAAATGCCGACTGGCCCTCGCCTCGGCCCGGAGTTGCTTTGTTGGTTAGAATATGTGTTTTGTGTTGAATAATAATGATGCGGGGTAAGAAATATTTATTTCTGATGTGAGAAAAAATTCAAAAGGCATTCTTATTAAAAAACAACAAAATAAAACATAACCTATTTCCATACCAGCATTTACACAACATAACATCAAATCCAATGTATTTTCCCATATTCAGGAAAAAAAACACATTACATGCATGCCAGAGATTTTTGTCTACCTTTTGACAAAAATTTCTTTGTTCCTTAAAATTTGGCATTTTCTAATGAACCTCGACAGGCACCTCAAGACAAGTGGTGACGTGTTCAGGCGAAGGCCTGTGACGTCGGGGACACGCTAATCTAACGGACAAGTGCTGTCTCTCCTGTTTAAAGCCTCTGTGCTCAGTAGGTCCAGGCACATGACAGTGACCTGGGGAGGGGAAAGTGTGGCACAAATGTGACACACCTACAGAGGGCGGGGTGGAGGCTGCTGAATCCACTCCTTGAGCAGGAGTTTCTTGAAAAAAGGGGGAGGGCGAGAATAAAGGGTCGAGGAGGAAGATTCTGTACTATCTGTGTGTGTATTGTTGGTGATCACTGCATGCACACCTGCTTGGTTACAAGCACACATGTTGGCAGTGTCAGTATATTCTTGGTTTCATGCACAAGTGCGCACGTGTACATCTGCATTAACATGTGCACACATGATTTTATGCAACAAGGCATCCCCAACACCAGTGGCGCTCTATCTATCTTCTTTTTGGCAAGAACTTCCTGCTCTTCCGAGCGCTCCCGTCGATACATGACATTTACGAGGCTCCCATGAGCCCCGGCGCATGTTGCCCATACAACTGAGACAGTGTCAGCGCCATGACAACAAAACGCCAAACACTGTCACGGCCAAATGTGAGTGGCCCGCTGCCAACATGGCGGTGGAAATCGTCCAGCAGGGAGCAAAATTTAAACAAAAGCTCGCTTCAGTCGATAAGACGTGAAAACACATGTGACGTGAGATGATAAGAAGAGAGGACAGGAGTAAGACTGAATGTAGCAAAAGCAAACCAAGATAAAGTAGTTTTCCGTGCTAGTCAATACGGCTGTCTTCATTTGTAAGGCGGCGTTAAGAGCACTAATTCCTGACCTGTTAGTTACATCTGAGAAGAAAAAGCTGTGCCGGTTGCTAATCCATAAGTCTGCTGTTAAGTGGTTCATCAGCGAGTGCTTGAAATCGAATGTCACCAATTAAGATGCCTAAATGCCTGGCTAATTGTGCTTAAAGTGTAGTGCTCTGTCTCTCACATGATCACACACAATTAGAGACAGCACACACACACTCACACACACAGCTAATTGTGGGCAGTTGGACTGAGGCTTGACAACATGAAAGCAGCTGTGAGTGTAGCAGAGAACACATTGTTTGATTGGCGAAACAATTTACCCAGATAGCAGTTAAGATCAAACACATCTCAGCTTTATTAGCCAATAACACTGTTGGAAGTATTTAATGGTTTAGTGTCTAAAGATAACAGAACACTATCTGAAGTTAGCCAATACAATTAAAACTACATGCAATTTAATTAAACGTCAATCTCCCCGATTAGATTATTAATGGAACTACATTTCCCAGCACTATTTCTAATACAAATATTTGACATGTAATCTCATTGTATTGATTTATTATTAATAAGAATATAAATACATCCCGTCACTAGTGTATCGTTTCCTCCTGCACCAAATATAACACTCAGAAGTGTGTGTTCTGAGGAGCAGAGAGCTGGTGAAGAATGAGAACAGATAGCATCTGCTCCGGGCCTCTCCCTGCCCCGGCCCACAGGTCTGAAGAGCAGAGCGAATTGTGTCTGAAAGGGGATGATACCCATCGGAATGTTAATGGTGCCGAATATTTCAGAGGTGGGATCATCACATGGCAGAAGGAGGACGGGCGGTTTTCCCGAAAGCATTTAGTGGTCGAAGTTCCTCTCTGTTATTGTAAACCCCGAGTCAAAGATGATTTCAATGCACAGCTAACAAGGCCCAGTCGTTGTCGGGAGGTTTGAGACGGTTGTCTCTCTCACACACACACACACACACACACACACACACACACACACACACACACACACACACACACACACACACACACACACTGAAAAGTTCAAGCGTGTTGGAATTTCAAATGGCTTTGAATAACAATGCATTTCATTGTCTTTTTTGTTTCTTTATATTTATATTGACTTTGAGTAAATGGATCAACCAAACGAAACAAACTTTTTTTTGTCCTCCCCTCAGTTTGAACTGGATGTGCGGCTTTCTGTAGAAGACGCTGCCTTCAGACTGAAATCCATTCAAAAGCAATTTACACAGGTAACTCATATTCCTTGTGGCTCTTTTACAGTATTTGTCATGATGAAATATCAACTAGCATTACACATATGTTAAATCCAGTTACCATAGCTATATGACATAAGTGGTTCTTAAGGCTTTTTTAAGCAAGAAAGAAAAATCATGGGAGCCATAAAAAACAAGGGGATTGCCCCAACAGTTCTTATAAACATCTGGCAACCACTACAGTACCTTTATTTCAGCCAAAATGACTGGTTGTGTTAGCCTTGAGAGCGAAAGAGGAGGGGCAGGCTGAGTCGAGGCTTTCTTTCTTTTTTTGCTAAAGTGAAATTGAAGTTCTTTGTAAAATGATAGAAAAAGAAAGAGCAGAAGGCAGAGACGGGCTCTAAAATTAAGAGAATTATTGCATGCTCCCAGATGTGTGCAAGGAGGATGACCTGAGAAAGTCAAAGTTGTCCCCCATCAATCATTGCCATATGCTTCTAGAGAAATGGATCCTGCAGGACACTTCATATTCCTCTTTCTGATTAGTTCATTTGAGAGATGAAGACGGGGGGGAGAAATGGACGGTGGAGCGCTCTGAAAATGGACGGCCCCGATGTAACCCAAGAACAGAGAGGGTTCAATGTCAAAATTAAGGCCTGCTATTTAAGACTTCAGGGATCATTTTTTTGTGTCTTTCTCTTCCTCACTCACCTTCTTTTCCCCCATCCTGTGCTCCATCTTCTCTGTTCAGAGGTTCGGTGTCAGGGAGCGATAGAGCGAAGGCAATGTGTTCTTAACTCTGATCAAAGGAGGGAGAGAGGAAAGCTTTTCTAATGACTGGCATTCACTCTCCTTTCTTAATCCATCTCTCCTCTTTCCCTCTCCTGTCTCCCATCGCTCCTCTCTCTTTTTCACTCGCCTTTCTCTCTCAGGGCATTGGTAATTATCGGTGAGGTCTTAGTGACTGCAAATGAAATTACCATTTAAGAGAGAGGGAGAAAGAGACATCCCCTTTGCCATAGGAGAGGGCTTAAGTGAAGCGGCTAGGGTTTCAGCTATTGATTTTTAAACTGCTACATCAGAGAGTGTAATGCTTTCATAATTTCAAATAAACTGTCTGGTTACGAAGTACTAATGAGAGAAAGAGTGAGAGCAGAGCAAACGAAGTAAGAGAACGATGGGGGTTGAATTTTAAGTGTTGACGTGCGTACGGGGAAATTAAGCTAATGCACTGGTCAGACAAAATGATCAATGTGTCAATAATCCTGCAGCAACTGGTAGTTTTTAAGAAATGCAAGATGGCTACTCAATCATTTTTGTGCGATAATTAAAGATGAATGAGTAAATGTCTTCGCTGCACCGGTACATTAAATACGATGTGATTTTACATCCAATACTCCTGAAATCCCCAACAGGTAATAAATAGAAATGGAAAATGTAGAATTTCATTTCACACAAACACCGTCGTTCAGCTGGAAAAATATATTCCTCCGAAAAATATCCAATTTCCAGCCCACTTTAAAAAAAATGGGAGCGTGAGAGGTTCTTGCAGACGTAAGTCACATATTCCTGAGAAATTTCAAACGTGTGATGAGTAAAATAATATTTTTGTCCAAAGGTAATTGAAAGTAATGACGGTTTTTGTAGCGATAGAATTCAGAAAGATAATAAAGATGAGGGATAGAGACAGGAAGATGGGTTTTTGGATGACACTGCATAAACCCAAATCTCTTTCTCTCTTTTTTCTGTTTTCCCTTCTCTCTATCTCTCTCACCACAGACCGCAGGCCGTTGGAGGCAGCTTAGAAATCTCTTACATCTGGAAGAGCCATAATTCATGGGATTTGGCCTAACAGCCATGACAGGCATTGGGGCGGCCAGCAACAACTGTCTCCTGTGTTAGCAGTGTGTGTGTGTGTGTGAACTCCGTGTGTGAGAGGGAGACGCAGAGTGAGAGACAAAGAGTGACAATATACAGTGTGTGTGTTTGCAACTTTATATTTATGCAGGGTAGATTAGACTCACCTGAACAAGGTTGTCTAAACATTGTATTTGTGGAGTTTAGATGCTCATTAGAGCTTCCACATATGTTTATGTTGTACATTCATACACGCCATTTTATGCTACTCCTTACTTTACCTCTCCCACATTTTAAAGGTAAACAACTTTTAACTCCACTACAGCTGTAGTTAATTTGCAGATTTACATTTTCAGAAAAAAAAAAGGATAATCATAAATTAAATATGATGCATTGTTTTATATATATATATATATATATATATATATATATATATATATATATCCAATAATATAAAAGTTTACAATAGTAGGTATAACACTCTATAGGGGCACAATTAGTATATTTTTTTACATTTATTTTATTGTCACTGTTTTACTGCACTTGGAGAGTGTTTACTTTGTGGTAATGCTACTTTGACTAAAGTAAAATCTGTGGATATTGTTTTCTAACACACGTCCTACGAACTATCATTAAAAAGATCATTTGACAGTGAAGACAATTCTGTGACAATTCAGTGAAAAGTAAAATCCACAAATGTTTTTCTTGGACATGTAACATTTGCAGCAACAATTCCTACATTATTGTACATATATCTGGTTATGTGTACAAATGATTTTACACTTTTGTACATACGTATACACACACACACACACACACACACACACACACATTGAAGAGGCATAAACCGGCTTGCAGCAGAAAAAAGCAGTGCCGTCCATGTGTTTCATGGCGTGCCAGAGGCTCCCTGTGTCGGCCCTAAATATTACACACAGACAGTAGCTATCACTTCCAAGCCTGAAATCCCACATTCCACATTCCTGATTCCAGCGGCTCGCCTGCTAAGCTGGGCACCACATGAAGAGCCATTGTTAGAGAGAGAGGGGGTCATGTATCTCTCTCGCACTCTGTCTGTCTGTCTGTCTGTCTCTCAGCCCTCCGTCTCTCCTCCCTCTCACTGTCACAGTCTCCGTCTGTGACTCTCTTGCTCCGTCTATCTTTCTATTTCTCCCTCTGTCGGTTTATCTTTATCTCTCTCACTTATTCCTTCTCTCCTCCACTGTGCTTTGTCGCCCACTCTCCCACTCAGTTTTTCTACCGTGCATTCGTTTGTTTATTTCTTTCTATACCTCGCTCAGACTCCTGTCTCTGACTAATGCCGTGTGTCTGTAGCTCTCCTTCTCCCTACAAGACTCTAATGCTTTCTGCTTCTTCCCCCTTTGTCTCTCTCTATGTATCCCGCCGTCTGTCTCTCTGTCTCTCCCCCCCGTGTCTCCAGATATTCATGTAGAGATTTTCTCACATGTTAGATATAGATTTACGACCCCAGTCAGATCCCCGTGGCCACTAAATTTGATACCATCCACTAAGCCGCATTGTTTTTTTGTGTGTTTGGACTTGTCTGTTGTGTGTGACTGTGGGTAAGTATGTGTGTGTGTCTGTGTGTTCATGCATTACAAGGTGGAGGCGGGTGACTTTTAAAGGGTTAGCTTGGGTATGGTGGACGCAGAGGAGGAATTTACAGTTTATTGAAGCACAGCAACCAGGTGTGTGTGGATGTGTGTGTGTATGTGTGTGTGAGAGAGAGAGACAGAGAGAGAGGGAGAGAAAGAGAGAGAGGGTGCCAGGTGACCAGGCTAACCTCTTGGCTGGTGTTTTGGATTTAGCCTTTGGATACTGGTGAAAAATAAAAATGGAATGCTTTTTCAATTACAGATCAGAAAGAGAGCGAACAAAGGCGGGAGTAAAAGAAAAGATGAGTTATTAGGATCTAACATATCAAGGTTTTTCAGACCGGCACATTCTTAGAATCTGAGTGTATTTATTTTGACTTTCAGAATATTTTGTACTCACATCCCATAATTCTGCTCATGTTATATATAGGTTGTTAAAAATATGAAAAACAAGATCTTTGCCGCTTATTTCTTTTCTTGCAATTTCTCTAATAATCTGAGCTTCTCTTAGATTTTGAGTTTTATATTTATGAGCCCTGACACAAGTGTAAAAACAGAACATGGATAGAATATAAAATGAAGACATGCAGACACACACCTGTGGAAGACAGTCACTGTTATTGTCTTTTTGCGCATGTTATTAATTCTGACAGTAGTGAGTTTAAAGGTAGTCGTCCTCTGCCATGCATATTTTATTGGCTGTAGGTGGTATTTGTTGTGTATTCATGTCTGTTTGTTTGAATCCTCCTTTCCTTCAACTCATTCCACAAGTTGTCAAGAGTGGGGCATTTGAAAATGGCATTGTCGAGTAGCGATGATTGTAATATTGTTGTTTGTCTGTGTGATGTGAGATGGTATTCACCTTTTGATGTTTGGCTAGGATGAAATACACAAAATAAAAGCCTTTGCACATGTTTGAGTGTGCATGTACGTGTGTTCCCTCAAACAGTTTATCTGTCAGTCAGAGTGTGTGCACATTGTTTGCGCTAGTGCATGTGTATGCATGCAGGTATTCCACGTGTGTGTACGTGTGTGTGTGTCCACATCCACATCTAAAAGCCATATCTGGCTTCAGATCAAATGGTGTATGAAGAAGGGGAATGACAGAAAGAGAAAGTGATAGCTCTTTAATGTTACCTATCCACTCTCAAACCCAAATATAAGACCAAGAACACACGGAATAGGCGAGTGTGTTTTAAGGGAAAAGGAGTGACATGAAACACTTATGTAGAAAAGCTCTGAACATGACGTGGGCTTTGTAGCGGAGGGGGAAATGTCTCACCAAACAGAGAGAAAGAGGGTAAATTGGATGGAAGGCAGAGAGAATGCAGGGGCACAGAATGAAACAGCGACATGCACTTTATTCTTTGTTTTTGCACGTCAGAGTACAGTGATATTTTGTTTTTGACTGAATACCAACTTATCCAGCTCACCTTTTGCTCTTTTTTCTCGTCGTGTTGTGACGTGTCTAAACTTTCCCTGTCATCACTGTCGTCTGACGAAGACGGTACCATGACGACTGCATTCATGACCATAAAGTTTTGTTGATTCATGATTCGTGATTTGATTTATTTTTACCTAAAACTACAGCATTATTGTTTTTGGGTAAGACATGTTTACATGTTAATAATCTTGTGCTTTGGAATTAACAAGTTAGAGGAAATACACTTAAATAATGAACAATACATTTATGTTTGTCTTTCTTTCTCCTGTTTTTACTTTTTTGTTTTTTCAGCAAATTGATTAAAATAATTAGCGTGCACACTTTTCCTCTCTTGATCCACTTCTTCTTTTCTCTCGTTCTCTTCCTAAGTCTGTTCTGCTGCTTGCTATGAGACGGATATGTGATTAATAAATGTATTTCAATCCTTCCTACATGAGCTACTGTCCTCTCTTGTGTGGTTGTTTAACAAAGACATGCACCCACTGAGTGACTCAAACACACACACACACACACACACACACACACACACACACACACACACACACACACACACACACACACACACACACACACACACACACATTCCTCTCCTTGTTCCAGGCCTTGCCCCCTTGTCTCACTCTCTCCCCTTACCAGGAAATTAACCTTGACATTTCCAAGGCATAATTCCCCCCTAATAACAATGCGTGTGTAAATATATATAAACAAATGTGCAAAATATTCATAGAGGGAGCCATATGTGAGGAGGGCCTGCATATCAAACATGAATGCACCGCTGGGGAGGATTTCGTTACCTATCTGCCATCTTAACACAGCCATCATCCAAGGATCAAGTTCCTGCTATGAACGTTACTTTGCGTAGGCCCGTTGTTACATTCAATAGAAACCTTCAGCTTGGATAAATGAACAGTCTGGCTTGGATGTAGTGCCTATTCAGACACAGAATAAGAATTAGAATTACTATAGTGGCCAAAGTGCAGGAATAGAGGAATGTTGAATGTTCAGTGAGACATATTGATGGCTTACAGACGAATAAAAGACGTTCTGACACGTTTCAAGGGCAACAGAAGCAATGATACATCATGCATAGGGAGATTGCAACACATCATTTGGACAGTGAACACTGGTTAAATGATGTATTTATTACATCTATGGTGCCAGTAGTCTAGTCAAAGGACATATTTATAGCGCACTCATATGTATTTCCTTTATGTGGAGTATTAATTCAATTAGACCAAGACTGAAAGAGATCTGTGGAGTCACAGTATAACATGTTCCCTTCCAGCTGTGCTGTGTACTGACATTTAAAACTGTTGTAACGCTGCCATATAATAGCTACAATATCTTTCCATCCCAAACTAGTCTCACAATGTTAGATATTTTTCAGCGGATTGTACCACTATGAAACAATGTCAGCGTATGTGCATTACTCCATACATATTTGTGATCTCTGCACATGTGCGTGCATGCTCCCATCATAATGGAATGACAGTGATGCGGATCCAAAATGGCTGGTTTTAGTATTTGGACACTGGGGTGAGGCTAAAATCAGGCAGGAGGGATACAGCGAGAGGGAGAGGGTGAAGTAAGTGTGTGGGTAGGTAGCGATCGTATAATACCATCATGGAACGCCATCACTCCCCGTCTGACCGGCCTCATTTTAGGGCAATGGAACTCCAGAGGAAAAGGCGCCAATGGCACATTATTCTGCCTTGGAAAATAACCCTCATGTTTTTATTCATGCCTGCACCAGAAACAACAACAGAATTTGATTTCCAGGGTAAATATTCTGGACCAATACAGAGATGGAATGAATTATTTGTGAAAATGTGTGCATCAGAGAGGGAAAGCTATTTTATAGACATATAGAGAGATAGAGAGATAGAGATATATATAGATATATATAGATATAAAGATATATATATATATAGATAGATAGATAGATAGATAGATAGATAGATAGATAGATAGATAGATAGATAGATAGATAGATAGATAGATAGATAGATAGATAGATAGATAGATAGATAGATAGATAGATAGATAGATAGATAGATAGATAGATAGATAGATAGATATATAGATAGATAGATAGATAGATAGATAGAGAGAGATATATAGAGATATAGAGATATATCTATATATATATATATATATATATATATATATATATATAGATAGATAGATAGATAGATAGATAGATAGATAGATAGATAGATAGATAGATAGATAGAGAGAGAGAGAGAGAGAGAGAGAGAGAGAGAGAGAGATAGATAGATAGATAGATAGATAGATAGATAGATAGATAGATAGATAGATAGATAGATAGATAGATAGATAGATAGATAGATAGAGAGATAGATAGATAGAGATATAGATAGATAGATAGATAGATAGAGAGATATATAGAGATATAGATAGATAGATATATAGAGATATAGATAGATAGATAGAGAGATATATAGAGATATAGAGATATAGATAGATAGATAGATAGATAGATAGATAGATAGATAGATAGATAGATAGATAGATAGATAGATAGATAGATAGATAGATAGTGAAGAGTTTTCGTAACGTCTCCACGTGTTAATGAGACATGACGTAGTTGGGACACCACCAGCGATGACAACAATGCGTTGCGTTCCTTTGCTTTGGACGGAGGCCTGAATGGAGAAGCCGCAATTTTTTTTCTGTTGGATACTTTCAATACCCCAGCTTTAATGAAGCAATCTTACATACACACATACACACACACACACACACACACACACACGCGCACACACACACACACACACACACACACCTTCGAAATCTCAACCGGAGAGGCCGAACACGCAGCCGTCCAACGTTAAAGATCAAAGTAAGCACTCGACAGATAGATTGTCATTGACGAATATTTTTCCGGTGTAATCGGTCACACTGCCGTCGTCACAGGTTAAATGACCGGTGAGGACATTTCCTTGCCGTGGCATCCTGACTGTTGATGGCTCCTAATGAAACACCTCTGATCATTTCCCCGTGCAATGGCATCTTCATAACCCTGAATCTCTCTAATCACCACCACTTCCTGCTGGGCCCGTGTCACATCCTGCTGAGCCCGACGGCGGTGACTCGGATGAGGTACATGTACCTCCCGCGGATTACACCGCTGATGTCTCCACAGTGACAGAGGCCCTCACCGTGACAACCAGATCTCTGTGTGACTTCAGGTTGTTAATGTGACGGTGACATAGACAGAGTAGCAGATGGAGATCAGCGGCAGAGCGAACTTGCAACAGGGAGAGAAAGATAAAACATAAACCTGAAGGCTAATTCAGTGTGGACGCAGAAGCAGACTGTAGGATAGAGACACAGCACTACTACATGTGTGCTGTATGGAGGATGTGGAATACATCGCTCCAATTATCACATTTACTATTTGATTTATCCAAAACTTTGACTGTAAAAAGTAGCTAATGTTGCCTTACGATGCTAACAACTCATTGGTTTTAATGTAATTAACAGGCCGATCCACATGTGTGCAAGACAAATATGTGCTCCAACATTTACCAGAGTTACTACCATGCTTTTAAATGTGAACATTAAACAGTTTTTCTACATTTATGTAATATATTCTGACACTTCAATAACAATCAGGAGATACACAAAGCTATGTTTCCTTTTCTCAGGTGAAGTTTAATACGAGCGACGCCAAGTAACTTCCATTTTGTTAGTGAAAACCACTTATATTTAACCAATTAACTGCTTACAATGCTGCAGGCCAAACAGCAGCAGAAACCTAATGACGCCTCTCGAGCGAGGGACCTCGCCACATTGGACGCACAACACTGTAACACGTGTCCCAGAAGTATAGATCTTTAAAGAAACGTGCATCAATGAAAAGATATCGTCTTGGAATTCTGCTAATCGGCGTCAGTGCTTTTCACCTGCCAAGCCACCAATTTTCTATCTCTAAACGTTCCTACCAGATCAATTAATGCAGCTCACAAGAGGCCAAATTCCCTTGTCAACAATTTGTACCGAGGTGCCACTTGAAGGTAATCAATTGTAAGATCTTCTGAAAGGTAACCTTGACATTTGTGCACTGCGGGCTAAAACTCATAAAATATTGTACATCAACTGAATAACTATGCAAGTAATCACATTCTTTAAAGTTCCCATTGCTATTGCTTCTGGTGTAAAAGCTATATCAATATATGGCTAACAAATACTGTAAAGTATATATTGGGCAGCAATGCTTTCAAGGCAGAGCAAACATCTGAGTGTGTAGGCTGATTGCAAGAAAGCATTTCTCTTTTTCTAGTGTGTTTCTCTGCTTTCGGGTAGATTTGATATCAATGCATGCATATTAGATGTATCTCAGAATGGCACTGGAAATAAAGTTTATTTAAAATGTTAACTAAGGCAACATACCTACTGTAAGGCCTTTTCAGGCCCAAATCCAAGCATTGGTTTAATTTTCATTTCCTCACCTGTAGGCCTGTGTGTATATTTCAACCAGAGAGGTCTTTTTTTCTCTCTCAATATGCCCAAAGTCCTACAACAACACTGGATATCTCATCTATGTCCCACTCTAAAATAATCTAAAGCATAACTCCTGCTCTACACCCCTGCTGTATGCTATATCGCAAAATAAAATATTGACTTCGTAAACACAACGGTAGTAAAAATAAACCCGTAGCAGCCTGTGTTATGATTAGCTGCGAGCATCTTCGCTTTAAAAAAAGTGAGGTTGAGTGTGCAAGAAATGTGAAATTCAGTGAGAAAAAAAAAAGAATTCCCAGTATGTTGCAGAATACCAATATCCTTAAGCAGGCAGGGTTTTTGATGTATAGACTCCTGCCAGTGAATTGTACAGATGAGACACTTAAGGCAAGACAATAGTGTTATAGATTGTGGCAAGAGTTAAATCAATAGACCTTCTGAGGAGTAACAAGACACCCGGTAGCAAGTGCTACTGCTACACACACATAGGAGGGGCTGGGGAAACAAATGAGGACTGGCAGACAGGGGCTAAGACCTCAGTGTCACTGACTAGCCATTAGATGTTAGTTTGTATGTAGGTGTGTGTGTCTGTGTGTGTGCATCCTAGGCCAACTCGGAACATGTGTTGTGTGTAAGGGCATGTGTGAATGTGTTTGTAAGGCATGAGCAAGAGCAGATACCTGTGTTTCGGCTGTACTTTTATCTCTGCTTCTTGGCCCTGTAATCTCCCACTGGGCATCAAAGCAGAGCCCCATCACCAGCTCTACAACACCCCTATATATCCCCCAGATCCCCGTGTGTGAGGGTGTGCATGTGTGTGTGTGGTGTGTGTGTGTGTGTGTGTGTGTGTGTGTGTGTGTGTGAGAGAGCGAGAAAAAACAGAAATAGAAGAGAGTGAGTCTACGAGAATTTGCGAGAGAGAGAAGAGAGGAGAGATAGGATTGGAGAATTAAAAATAGGAAAAGAGAGACTTTTGAAAATTGTGTGTGTGTGTGTGTGTGTGTGTGTGTGTGTGTGTGTGTGTGTGTGTGTGTGTGTGTGTGTGTGCATGTGTGTGTGTGTGATTGACTGAGAATGAGACCCTCCTCTCTCCGCACAGACAGGAGAAAGGGGCTTTGGACCGTCACCCAGCCATAGCTGTCATCCAAGCCCAGCCTGCGAGCCCCTCTCAGGGCAGCTTCCACTAACCCCCCCTGGATCTCACTCCCTTCGTACTCCACCTGCACAGTCTCTTCCACCTCTGATCCAGGATCAGTGGTTCCCGGGGCCCTGATAGGTGTCAAGGTCCATTAACCTGGAGCAGGTCTTATCATATTCATCAGGAAGATCACAGATCAGATTTATCTCTGTTTTTATCAGATTTGAGGCTTCAGAAGGCTGCCAGAGATGTCACGGCTGTATGGTAATGTGACGGAGGCTAGTGACAGACACAGGCACACTCCAGCAGGTACAGATCCACACAGTCATGGACGCACACAACATAGAAGTGAATGTACACATTCAAATACACACACACTCACACAGTCAATTCTTTTTTTTTGTTTTTTATCTGTCAGCATTTGCTTGGACCTTTTTGATGGGGTTGTCAGGTTTGATTAGTTTATGAAACAGGAGTATCTCACCCACTGACCTTTCTAAGCTTTCCATCTAGAGCTAAATCTAATCTAATGTAAAAACAGTTGTAGCCTATGAGCCAACCTTGTGAGGCGTGATGACCTTTTTTTGGAAGCAAGTAAAAATGTAAAAGTGAAGAAAAAAGTCAAATGAAGTCTGGTTTGATTTTCCTCTGGAATGCAATCTGCATTATGACCAATATATTCATTTGATGAGGTAAATCTGGACAAACTCCACCTTCCATTTCTGATATCCATAATTAAGACACGCAAACACATCATAGAATAATTTGACAATAGGAAGAATACACAAAAGCAGCTGCAACTTAAAATCAGATATAGAGGTGATATTTGTACATTCACTGTATCTACATTAATAAGAGGATTTATGTTGGTACCAAGTGTTGGTGTTCAGTCCCATCACATATACAGAATTCAAAACCTTCAGCAACAATATTTCAGAACTCTTTTTTCTCTGTTTACTTGTTATCTACATCTCTTGAATAAATATTTACCATTTCTTTGACATTTGGCATTTCATCTCCCCACTGAATTCCACCAAATGTCAAATATTTTTGACAACATACGTACGTACCAAGGCTAGGGACTTTTTTTAATTCAGTGAGCATTACCTCCCCACATGACCTCCAACCCCAACCCTGACCCGCAGCTGCTCTCCCAACTGTGCTCTCGGGCCGATAATGAATTATTGCTGACTCATCATGGTCAGCGGTGAGTAATCAGCCTGACACTTTGGGCTCCGGACACATGGCTGTGGTGCTCAAATAGTCATTTAGGTCCCACACTCTGTCCGCTAAAAAAATAGATGTTTGTAGATATGTTCATCCATATTTTGTCGTTCTGAATAGATGTAGGGAAGATTTAGGTAAAACTGGAAACATGTCGGAGTTTATATTGTTTTGTCAGGTGAATAACAATGTGGTTTATACGAAGTGAACTGAAACATTTATGTGAAACCTGCTTCATTATTGGACGTATGAGTCATTTTATATCCCAATCCATGTTTAGAGAAACAATGCAGTGTCAAAATGATGCTTTTTGGTGAAAACAAAAGAGATGATGAAGTTAAAAGGATTGTGGATTTATAAAGAAGATTTAGAGACAAGAAGACGGAGATTGCTGTTTTTTTATTTTTGTCATATATTCAGAGAGACAAAACAGACGTGCAGTAACCAAAGCACACACACACACACACACACGTATACACATCTCCAGCAATCCGGCCCTCATCAACATCCTTCTTGGAAAATCACTGCGGCTCTGAAAAGTCATTTCAGCCACAGTAGCAGCAGGCCCTTAAAGATTCATATTCCCATTTACTGTCAGCCCTCTCCTCTCGTGTACGCACACACACACACACACACACACACACACACACACACACACACACACACACACACACACACACAGACACAGACACACACACACACACACACAGTTAAAGTCACATGCACACACAGACATACACACCAATCCAACTAACCCAGCAGGGTTAGGTTCATGAATAAAGGAGGGAATTAGCGCGGACCTGGAGAAGTCAGATAGACAGATAGAGAGAGGTGGAAGAAGAGAAGAAGAGAGAGCTATTAAATTGTATAAAAAAGCATCGGAAGGAAGGAGTAAATCTGTGGAAGGCGCGCTAAATCAGCAGAGATCAACAGAAAAAGGGAAATTTAGAACAAGAGAGGAAGGAGGCAAAGAGGAAGATGGAACTGAGAGAGGAAGAGACAGAGAAGGAGAGGAAGATAGGAACATAAATAGAAAGAGGAAGACATATGAAGAGTGAGAGACAGAGAAGGAGAGAGGGGTGGCAGTGGCTTTTACTCCTAATTTAAATTGCTTGTGTCAATCCAATGCTGCATGTAGAGATAGCACTAAATGTCCATTTGTCCGAGTGTGCATTTGTGAAAAAGAGCTAGATCATTGTGGTGGTGAATATCTACACACCGCTCAACATACCAGGTGTATTCTGTAAAACCTCGACATAATCCCTCCTCTACACACACTCCCACACACACACACACACACACATAACAGAGAGATATCGGCTCATTTATTACCAAAGTAATAGTATGTTTTAAAGCAAGCAGCCCATAAGTGAATAATGCTCACTGATAGGAAGCTGCCGTCTACATTGCTGAAATCGGAAATGTCATTGCACCATAAAATGACATTATATACACTGGGAGAGCAATGGCAGAGAGGGGGACAGAGGGAAGCATGATGTTAATTCTATAAATAAAAGAAACAAGAAACAAAGACACATGATGAATCCAGACAAACGGCAACAATAGGGGCGGTAAACATCTCTCAATCAGCAGAAGGGCTATGATCACAGCATGCTACTCGGATACCGAACACACATTTATATATATAATATGTGTGCAAGGTACGCAATGCAAGTGCGTGTGTGTTTATCAGTGTGTCATAGGGGAGAGCGAGGCAAGAGGCCGTTACCCCGCACCCAGATAATAACCTGCTTTTATAATGTTGCATATCTATATTCAGGCCAATTCCCCCTGGGGGGGGGGGAGCCAGAATAATAACGCTGGCCATTTTACCCCTCCTCACGAGCGGCCATTTTCTGTCCTGATTCTCAGCATGGACCTCTCTTCATTCCCAAGGTAGCATGTAATGGATGCCGCAATGAGATGGAGTGACATTGTGGTGTCTGAAATGTGAAAAGCCTATTTGCCGACCTGCCCTCCCTCAGAGGGGCGGCTGCTGGAGATACGGGAGATGTTTATGCCTAATCCTTTTAGCAATTCCATATGTCGTCATTTCTGATGATTGTCTCTATTTGCGGTAAATTGGCAAATTTAGAAAATAGCTGCAAAATGGCAGTAAAAAATGTATACGTTTCTGTCCAAAACAAACGTGGTCCCATAAGTGTTTAGATAACATATGGCCACACTGTGGGATATCTGAATACCTTGATTGTGTGGCATTTATGATTAGAAAAAAAGGAAAGAAAAGTGCTTTAGTATCTAATAACTGAACAACAGTGCTGGTAATACCTGCACACACACACACACACACACATGTATTATCAGGAGTGTGAGTTTCTATCAAGCAGAAAAGTGAAGAAAAAAAAGCTGTTTATGAGTTCCGGACAGAATGTGCAGATTTCATCATCCGCATACACACACAGTTTGTAAGTTGAGTAGTGAAGGAGGTCTGAATGCACTCCATACTTTCCTGATGAAATTCCTCGGACCAGTCAATTTCAATAAAACTATAGACAAAGAAAGGTTAGCGTATATAGATTTCCCATTGTAGTCATGCACACAGAACTTCACTGTGAGCCGGCTCTTCTGAACTCTAAATGCTACTCACTCATATTCTCCATGCTATCCCTTACCTCTTCAATAATTCACAGACGGTAGCTTTCTCTGGCCTTTCAAACCTTTGAAATGTAACCTACATCCCACAAACACACCATTCTTGTTATCCAACTGATGACATGTGTTTATTCCGGCCCTTCTCTTGTTGAGCGGAGGGAAGGAAGGGAAGGCTTCACACTTCAAATATTATTGATCGCTATTGACAAGTTGATAGTAGATAAAGCAGAAGTGCTTTTCAGATATATCCCCTTAAATATGTCTTGATATGTCACCTTGGTTTGATTTTGCTATTGATTTTTGTAGCAGCTGGCATACCAAAAAAAAAAAGCACTTGAATAACAGCAATGAACTTTTTACACTGATGAGGAATAAAGTGACGCTGAATATTTACCTTACTTTTAAATTAGCCATCCCTATGATCGGGGAAAAACAATATGATAAATAAAAAATAATAAGAAAAAAAACACATTTATTCTGGGAATATTCCCCTGAGAAAAAGTTTGAAAACTTATGGGCAGGAGCACCGAGTCTCGTATAGCAGTTTTGTTGAGTGTAATAAATCAGTCCACCAGGGCTTGTGAAATGGAGGACGGTTGGAGAGTGCAGTACAGGCAGTCAGAGAGAACAGCTCTGTCCAAGACAATCATATGATGTATCATTCATACTGTCAGTATGGTGTCTCTCCTCCTCCCTCCTTCTCCCTCTCAGTCTCTACGTCTCTGTCTGTCTCTCTCACTCTGGACTCATCCCGTCTCCTGTGGAGGCTGTGATGAAGCCCAGCTCTCTCCATCACACACAGCTCCCCGGCTGCTCGGGGATTAAACATTGCAATGATACATTCACACACGGTGCCATTCAAATAGGCTCTCGTGCTGGATATCCCCTGCTACAAACAGCAGCGCAAACAGATAGTCTTGTAAAAGTGCAACTGGTCGTTGTTGCTAATTAACACTAAAACTTCTTTGTGTTGCCGCTCACATATTTTACTCAACTTTTCCCGAGACATCAAGGACATACCAGCGCTGTGTCCTTTTCATCTGTAGAACTAGTTTAGTGGTATGTCTATTAATTTGCCGGCTCATTTTATTCATCTTGGACTGTGCGAGGTGGTTTAAAAAAAAAAAAAAAGCAAGTTCTTCCTCGGAATCATTTGACCTCTGCGATTTGCTAATGAATGCTGTGAGCAATCACCGTTTCCTCGAAAATGGACAAAAATGATCCCTCATCTGTGAACCTAATCACTTACCGCCATTACCGTGTGTATGTGTGTGTGTGTGTGAGTGTGTGTGGCTGTCTGATTACCATCCCTGAATGAAATAGTTGTTTGGAATGATCCCATGAAGGGGGGGGGGGGGGGTGGTTGTTCTTCAAGGTGAAGCAGCAGAGCCGAGGTGGTATACAGAGCTTTTTATTATTTGTAGCAGCTGAAGGGGGATTACGAAGCCTTTCCATACGTTTCACATACAGACACTTTTTAACGCACTGGGTACCTTTTTGTGTCACTTAGATTTAGGCAAGTTATCCATCCATCCATCGTCTACCGCTTATCCAGAATCGGGTCGCGGGGGCAGCAGCTCCAGTAAGGAATCCCAATCTTCCCTTCTCCGGGCCACATCCTCCAGCTCCGACTGGGGGATCCTGAGGCGTTCCCAGGCCAGTGAGGAGATATAATCTCTCCACCGAGTCCTGGGTCTTCCCCGGGGTCTCCTCCCAGCTGGACGTGCCTGGAACACCTCCCTAGGGAGGCGCCCAGGTGGCATCCTTACTAGATGCCCGAACCACCTCAACTGGCTCCTTTCAACGTAAAGGAGCAGCGGCTCTACTCCGAGTCTCTCACGGATGGCTGAGCTTCTCACCCTATCTCTAAGGGAGACGCCAGCCACCCGTCTGAGAAAACCCATTTCGGCCGGTTGTACCCGTGATCTCGTTCTTTCGGTCATGACCCAGCCTTCATGACCATAGGTGAGGGTAGGAACGAAGATCGACCGGTAGATTGAGAGCTTTGCCTTCTGGCTTAGCTCTCTTTTCGTCACAACGGTGCGGTAAAGTGACTGTAATACCGCCCCCGCTGCTCCGATTCTCCGGCCAATCTCAAGACCCCGAGGTACTTGAACTCCTTCACTTGGGGTAATGGCTCATTCCCTACCCGGAGTAGGCAATCCACCGGTTTCCTGCTGAGAGCCATGGCCTCAGATTTGGAGGTGCTGATCCTCATCCCAACCGCTTCACACTCGGCTGCGAACCGATCCAGTGACTGTTGAAGGTCACAGACCGATGATGCCATAAGGACCACATCATCTGCAAAGAGCAGCGATGAGATCCTCAGGTCACCAAACTGCAACCCCTCTCCTCCACGACTACGCCTCGATATCCTATCCATGAAAATCACGAACAGGATTGGTGATAAAGTGCAGCCCTGGCGGAGGCCAACATTCACGGGAAACGAGTCCGACTTACTGCCGAGTATCCGGACACAACTCTCGCTTTGGGCGTACAGGGATTGGATGGCCCTCAAAAGTGACCCCCTCACCCCATACTCCCGCAGCACCTCCCACAGTATCACCCGGGGGACCCGGTCATACGCCTTCTCCAGATCCACAAAACACATGTAGACCAGATGGGCGTACTCCCAGGCCCCCTCCAGGATCCTTGCGAGAGTGAAGAGTTGGTCTGTTGTTCCACGACCAGGACGGAATCCGCATTGTTCCTCTTCAATCAGAGGTTCGACTACCGGCCGAACCCTCCTTTCCAGTACCTTGGAGTAGACTTTACTAGGGAGGCTGAGAAGTGTGATACCCCTGTAGTTGGCACACACTCTCTGGTCCCCCTTTTTAAATAGGGGAACCACCACCCCGGTCTGCCAACCCCTAGGCACTGTCCCAGACTTCCACGCAATGTTGACGAGGCGTGTCAACCAAGACAGCCCCTCAACACCCAAAGCCTTCAGCATTTCTGGACGGATCTCATCAACCCCTGCGGCTTTGCCACTGTGGAGTTGTTTGACTACCTCAGTGACTTCCATCAGGGAAATTGACGATGATCCCCCATCAGCTTCCAGCTCTGCCTCAACCATAGAGGGCGTGTTAGTCGGATTCAGGAGTTCCTCAAAGTGCTCCTTCCACCGGCCGATAACCTTCTCAGTTGAAGTCAGCAGGGTCCCACCCTTGCTGTACACAGCTTGGATGGTTCCTCGCTTCCCCCTCCTGAGGTGCCGGATGGTTTTCCAGAAGCACCTTGGTGCCGACTGAAAGTCCTTCTCCATAGCTTCTCCGAACTTCTCCCACACCCGCTGCTTTGCCTCTGACACGGCAGAAGCTGCTGCCCTTCTAGTCCTTCGATACCCTGCAACTGTTTCCGGAGTCCTCCCGGATAACATAACCCGGAAGGACTCCTTCTTCAGTCGGACAGCTTCCCTGACCACCGGGGTCCACCACGGTGTTCGAGGGTTACCGCCCCTTGAGGCACCTAAGACCTTGAGACCACAGCTCATCACCGCAGCTTCAGCAATAGAGGTTTTGAACATCGCCCACTCAGGTTCAATGCCCCCAACCTCCACAGGGATGGCTGAAAAGCTCCGCCGGAGGTGTGAGTTAAAGATCCCCAGGACAGGGGCTTCCTCCAGACGTTCCCAGTTCACCCGCACTACCCGTTTGGGTTTACCAGGTCTGTCCAGAGTCTTCCCCCACCCCTTGATCCAACTCACCACCAGATGGTGATCAGTCGTCAGCTCCGCCCCTCTCTTCACCCGAGTGTCCAAAACATGCGGCCTCAGATCAGATGATACGATTACGAAATCGATCATTGACCTTTGGCCTAGGGTGCTCTGGTACCACGTGCACTTATGAGCATCCTTATGTTCGAACATGGTGTTTGTTATGGCCATTCCATGGCTAGCACAGAAGTCCAACAACAAATGACCATTCGGGTTTAGATCAGGGAGGCCCTTCCTCCCAATCACGCCTCTCCAGGTGTCTCCATCATTTCCCACGTGTGCGTTGAAGTCTCCCAGCAAGACTACGGAGTCCCCTACTGGAGCCCCCTGCAGGGCTCCATTCAGGGTCTCCAAGAAGGCCGAATACTCAGAACTGCGGTTTGGGGCATAGGCACAAACAACAGTCAGAGTTTTCCCCCCCATAACCCGAAGGCGTAGGGAGGCGACCCTCTCGTCCACCGGGATAAACTCCAACGTAGCGGCGCTCAGCCGGGGGCTAATGAGTATCCCCACCCCGGCCCGACGCCTCACACCTTGGGCAACTCCGGAGAAGAATAGAGTCCAACCCCTATCTAGGAGTACGGTTCCAGAGCCAAGACTGTGCGTTTAGGCAAGTTAGGTTTAGGAAAATATTGTGGTTTGCGTTAAAATAAGTATGTTTGTTACGCAAATTACGGATTGCCTAATGTTGAGTTAGTTAAAAGCCTGATGTGACGCTAAAGGGTTCATTGTGCATATTTATGTGACAAAATATTGATATTTGACGAAGGAAATAAAATCAACAGCTCAACAGCTACGTTAGCTTAGCTAAACAGAGATATGAATTAATACAGTTAGTAAAGTTAGTAAAGTTAAAGACAAAGTGAATTGGAGGTAAAAGGTTAGGCAACCAAAGAAACAAGTGAATTTATAATCAACCTTTCTCTCCTGCTGCAGTATAACACCAAGCTGAGTTTATCACTTCAATAAGAAGCCACGAGGATGTAGTTCTTCCTTTAGTGCAGTTTATCTAACAATAGGTGTAAGGTATGCAAGGGAATCAGAGCTTGTACCTTCTCTTTAGATCAGACCTAACACCCACACTTTCACCTCAAAGACCCAAAGGTACAAGTCTTGCAAGAGCAAACAGCAAGTTTACACTCTGTTGTCTGTTTTATCCACATTCTGACATCTTTTTTTTTATTGTTCTGTTCCCACATTGTTCTCACTCTTAATAAAGTGTGTTGAGAGTCTGTGTCAAACGCACTTCAAAGGGAAGTAATGTGTGCAAGTGTGCGTTTATCTGAATGTGTGAGGGTGTATGCCTGCCCCTGCGTGTGCTTACTGTAGGAAATGTTGCAAGGCGGGCACAGAGACAGAAACAAAGCAAAGGTCATGCTCAGCATCGTGTGATGAACTGAGTCCCTTGAAATCTCGTTTCCAACGGCTAAATCTGATCAGCGGCTCGGACGTGGACACAGAGCTGGGAAACGATGAGGAGAAGAAAGAGAAAGGAACCAAAGAGGAGGAGAATAAATGAGGAAGTCAAAGAGAAGAAGATGGCCGGAGGAGGAGGATTTGAATGAGAAAATTCCATTTGCTTGTCCGTCGCTTATCTCAAGCTCTAATGGCAGAGAACAAAGAGAAATCCCACAATAATCGGCTTCTCCATCAAACACTGCCGTCACTTGGAATGGAAAATGAAAAGATGAAATGACAGAGGACACCCCCGCCCTTTCTGTTTCTCCCTTATTTTTTTTATGCTCACGTGCTCCTTTGCTTTTTAATGGCACGATGCTGTCCTGATGTTGGATCAGGAGCTATATGATTGTTTCTCTGAACACAAGGGGAGAAGAAGGAATCCGCCTGGAAGACATCTCAATTAATTGAGCTTCCATGTTTATCCACCGAGTACACGGTGCATCTTTCACACAACTTAAATAGATACTTAAAAGTCAGAGGTGCAAATAGAAAAAAAGTAAAAAGGCTGAAGAAGTTTCTGAAGGTGGGATTCTGTCCACCGTCAATGCTGTTAGTGTTATCGCCGTGACAATGAAGAGGAAGCTTTGGCAGAGCCGTCTTTTCTTTCTTTTACTTCTAACATCAGCACTATATAATCCCCATTTGTGGATCACAACACACCTGTATGTGTGTGTTTGTGTGTGTGTGTGTGTGTGTGTGTGTGTGTGTGTGTGTGTGTGTGTGTGGGTGTGTGTGTGTGTGTGTACGTGCAATGATCGTATGTTTCTTCTTGAGCCTTTCTTCCTGTGAGTCCATGCCCTTGTGGGTATGTGTTTATATGTGTTTGTGCATGTGTGTGTTCATTGGTGAGTGTGTAATGATTCTTTTAGAGTCCATCTATATGTGTGTGCACATGTGTGTGTGTGTGTGTGTGTGTGTGTGTGTGTGTGTGTCCATATAGGGTCACCTTGCATCCATCTCTTACCGTTTAGAGACCCCCTACAAGGATAAAAATCATCCTCTGAACTTAATCCAGGCTTATATCCTCTTCTTCCTCCTAACTCACAAAAAAATGCACACACACACACACACACACACACACACACACACACACACACACACACACACACACACACACACACACGCACTCGCACACACACACACGTCCACCTGAGCAGAGGGACCAACAGACACCATTTAAGTAAAGTAACACCAATCACAAACAGCTGAGTTTGCAGCTCCATGAAAGTAACCTGTGTTTTCTATATTGCTTAAACCGTCACCCTTCATGGCTAACGTTGTACCTGAAGGAGTGCGTAACATTATTACGGTAACATTATTAATTGCGTTGATTTGACATCAAGTTTCTAGATTACAACTTCTTCCATAGAGCATTCTCCTAAATCACTCAAAGCAGTAACACTGCCACATCAAATGCACAGACTTATAAAACATATTGGAACATCTAAGAAATTCCAAAAATCCAATCAGTCGAGCAGTTTTATTGAAGGCAGGTAAAGAAGCAGGCATCAGAAAGGGAAACTGGCTGTTTTAATCCCCAGGTGAGCATTTAACTCCCGACTGCCCCGGTGAGGCTGCTCAGTCGCACACAGCAGAAGGCCGTGGCGGTACCGGGCAGCTCCCAGGTGGAAACGTGTGCTGGCGTGACCGTGAAGCAGCATACTGTGAGGAGCAACAAGGTACACAAGCTCAGCAATCCTAAAACAGACTCTATATGCTCTTTAAGGAAGATGTAGCAGTTATTAAAGGGATAGCTTCTCTGGTTTGCGAGGCTTCTAAATGAAACAGTGTAAGTAAAAGCGAGACTGAATCTTCCATCCTGATTGAATCTGAAAAAATAAATAAACCGGTAGCTGTAAGAAACAAAAGAGTAATCAGACAATGAGCTGGGTGCCAGACACACCATTGATTTCAAACTATCTCTCTAAGCAGCCTCAGAGGCGCAAACCATATCCACCTTATGATATTGACCCTGTCTCTAACAAATATGCTTATATTTATATTGCCTTTCTGACTGAGACAATGTGCAGCCTCTCTTTGGATGGATATTGGATCATACACACATGCTTACCTCCAAATTCAATATTCATTCTCTTGCACTTGTGCTTTATCTTTGGAGTAAATATTTATGTGTTGTTTGCCACGCAGCAAAAAAAGAAGAGAAAAACAAAACAAAATATCTCTCAAAGACTAAATCGCCTTGCGTCAAAAATCAATGATAAAATGGGGGCGCGAGCTCTGTTTTCTAGGTCACATTTGAATATTTCTTTTAGAGGTATTGATTTGTTTTTGTGTGACCTACCCAGGCCCATTCTTTGTAATTAAAAGAGAGAGAGTGGGACTGTGGCGTGGGGGCTATCACAGTTGTGTGGCAATCCCAGGTCGTGTATATATGTGTGTATGTGTGTGTGTGTGTGTGTGTGTGTGCAAGTGTATATATTGGTGTGTTTGTGTTCGGCTAATGAATGAGAGGCAGTTATGATGAAGAGGGGGTGGAGATGGACCTTAAGGAAGATTTATACTGTGTTGGGTAGTATATGTGTGTGTGTGTGTGTGTGTGTGTGTGTGTGTGTGTGTGTGTGTGTGTGTGTGTGTGTGTGTGTGTGTGTGTGTGTAGGTGAGAGGTTGTGCTGTTCATGTTGGTTAGATTAATTTTGCTATATTAAATTCAGCCTATAATCTCGACTTTGTCTCCCTACCCAGAAGCCTTTACTTCAGACGGGCCAAAGTAGACAAAGGACTCCAGATCACCGAGGCAACAGGACAGTGTGGTGTGTGTGTGTGTGTGTGTGTGTGTGTGTGTGTGTGTGTGTGTGTGTGTGTGTGTGTGTGTGTGTGTGTGTAGAAGCGGGAAAGAAAGAGCAATTGGGAGGAGATGTGTCCTAAACCTAAGCATCCTAACCCACACAGTTATAAAATCTTCACATACTTCTTTTACTACATCGTGAGACAAACGTGCGCCTGGTCTTAGATATCACATATCCTCCAACACGTGTGTATGCAGCTCGTCTTTCTGGGTGCATGTAACTGCATTATGCCAGTAAAGGCAGACAAGATGCACTTATGTATAAGTGTTTAAGAGTAAAGCATGCAAAGAGACTAGATAGGGAATATTTAAATGCACCATTATGGACATCCTGGATTTGGAATCTTAAGATACACTTTCTTTGTACAAATTAGTCAGAAAAAGATGCCAAAATTAGGGAACTGCCGTCCCAAGATCAAGATGCACGATATGTGAGCAGCATGTTGTAGTAACCAATCTCTCTCCTTGCATATTACATGGAGAGTGTTTGCCATGTTTGGGAACAATCTAAATATAACTTCATGTAAAAGTCAAAAAGCCCCAGCTTCAACAGATAGATGAACTCAGATTCCATTACTTAAAATGGCTTTATATGGCACACCTACAGAGTGTAGGGTAAACATATCTAAAGAACTTCGACAGCTGCTGGCTCAACAAAGAAACAGAAGGCAGATCTGCACACAACTGATACAGTACATGTACTTTAACAGAGCAGCGTTTCCATCTTCATCAGGCAGCGTCAACCATCACCAAGTACAACAAGCAACATGCAACACAAACTAATCACAATAAAAAAAAGGTACTTGTGAGTCACTTAGTGTGTTCTCACTATAACACCTGACAAAAAAAGTCTAAGTGTTCCGGCCCTTAGGTGACAGCGTGGTAAAGATATAGAATGATTCAGAAGGAGGTTGTTCATTTCACATGTTCGATCCCAATGTATCTCAGTGTAGATGGATTCTTTCTGCGTCTATATGTCGCTCATTCTGCTTGTGGCGGTTATTTGACAAAACCTGACGAAGATCTCTGTAAGATCGAAACGTTACATTCAATTAGCTTAGAGGTAGCAGTACAGCGGGTGGACCTAAACATGTGGTTATCACATGTGAGGAGTTGTTGTGTATTGTCCAGCTGGACTTGGCTTAATGCTTCAACTGTAAATTATAAGACTAGCAGCTCAATTCAAGCAATGCAATTGGTTCATAGACGTGGCGTTTGTACTTTCATCATCGCTCGGCGTCTGAGACACGGAATCCGATACAGACACAAAGTAACAAAGTTAGGGAACTAAACCCGGCGATAAATCAGAAACATTTAAGTTTAAGTTCTATGAGAGACTATTTTTACTGTGAGCATTTAAATTGCAACGTGTCTATAACTTTTATGTTGCCATACTTGATGACTGTTTTATAAAAGCAATAGCTCAAGACAGGCCGTGGTATGTTGTGATTGTGTGTGTGTCTGTGTGTGTGTGTGTGTGTGTGTGCTTTGTGTGACCTCTCTGCCTGTGCGTCCCGTGTCCCTCTGTCCTTTAGCCTCAGCGTCATCTTCCTCCCCTGTCTCCGGGCCGTCCAGGCCTGTTTGAAGTGACTATTAGCCAGAAATCAAAGCCTGCCATCAAGCCCATCTCAGCCCTGTGCCCTTTTAGAATATTCACCAACGGCCTTTTGTGAGCCCCCCGGAATAAAAATAATCAAAATCAGAATGGACCTTCATGTGCAATAATACTCTGTCTACTCTTATGGCCTCCACTGTCAATGTCATTTATAATTCATGCACCCATACTGATGGGTCCGGGGTGCGTTCAAGAGGTCCGCTCCTCACTGTTCCACCGCTGTTCATCAATAGCTGCCAGGCAGGTAGGGGACTTTATTATTGAGCAGTGGCCATGCTAGTTTGACGCAAACACTGTTCTATAATTATGAGAACTTCAAAAACTTTACACTCTCTCTCCCTGCCTCCAACTCCCTCTCTCTGTTTGAAACGGCCTCCCTCTCCCTCTCTTCTCTCTGTTGTTAATTTAAACACTGGCGGTTTCATCCCTCCCTGTAGGTGTCTGTTTTACAATAAAAGGTCATCCTCATTTGTCCGCAGACACAAAAGGGACCACCATCCGGGCTGAGGTCAGACAATCAGACAGACAGACAAATAGTCAGACGGACAGAGGGACGGCTGGCACTACAGGATGGCGTTTAGGATGCAGCAGAGAGTAGAAGGGAAAGAGAGATAAGAAGGTATGATGGATGGAGAGACAGCGAGGGAGAGAGATAGGGAAAGGCAGAAGGAGTGAGTGAGTGAGAGATGGGAAAGATAGAGGGAGTGGTAGTTTCTGGCGATGGGGCGGGTGGGCGAGAGCGAGGATAGATAACTAATCATGCCATCACCTCCAGTCTTCTTCCTCCTCTCTACTCCTTCTTCACCTCCTCATTGCTCCTCTGCGGGGATGATTGACGAGGGCACGGTGGACTGAGGTTGTCCCAGTCCCCAGATTAGAAAGCCCTCAAACAAATGAAGCCTGGAAATGCTGCCCTAGGGAGCTGGGTGCCACGGGTAGACAGACAGGACACACACTCTGGCTTAAAGAGACATGAAGATAAGGGAAGGGAGAACCAGAGAAGGAAGAGGGAGGGAGAGACGGGAGATGACATGTTTCTTGGCTTTTAAGGGTATACAGTATGAGGGGAGACAGGAGCTGTAGTAAAAGTAAGGGGATAAGTTTAAGACAAGTTTAAGATTCTAACAAAGAGGGTGAGTGGGGAAAAACAGAAAGAGTGCAAGAGACTGAGACAATTATACTGTACATGTGAGGTAGGTGAGGGAGAAAGCGTGAAGTCACTTTAATTAGGTTACCTGTAGAGAGTGGCGATATGGGAAGCTGAGCATGACATACAGGGGGAAAGAGAGTGATGGGGGGAAAGAGAGACAGAAAAAAGTAAGATAAAAGGACACATGCACACCTGTTCTCCCTTTGCTAGGATTACCAACTGCAGATTGTTCCCCTTATGTTGCTCCGCAAATCTGATATGGTACATTTATCAAAAAGAGAGCATCACCCTTCCCCCCCCCCCCCCCCCCCCTCTCTCCCTCTTGAAAAACGATCATCCTCGACCCTGGACCTATTGTTTAAGATTTAAGCATTAGCGGAAAAAAAGGCAAAAAAAGGGTAAAAAAGACAGGTGGTATACGGCTCGATATTAAGAAAAAGTTTGATTTTATAGATGTCACATGACCCTAGCATGAGTGACCTCCATTTTCCCAAATGGCGCAGGTCCAGGGTTTTAATGGAGTCTCCGTGAGCCATATATCAGCGCAGCTTGTCTCGTAAAGCTCTCCTCGGGCCGACCTCACAAACCACCTCCACCTTTATCGTGACACTTAGGGAGGTTTTCACGAGCAGAAAATAGATGTATTAACAGGGAATGATTTTAATATAGACAGTGGGAGAGAAAAAGCGAGAATGAGGAAGGTGTTGTGCAGGATTCTGCTGTTTCTGCATGCGCTGTATATATTTGGATTTCTTTTTTTTTGTCAACAGTTCTCTTTCCATCCCCTCCTGCTCTGTCTCAATCTCTGCTTCCTCCCTCCCTCCCACCTCTTCCTCCCGTGCCTGTAGAGTGTCACAGTGTTACAGCTAGTCAACATGACACTTTTTAAAGTTTTGCGAGGAGGCTGACAGAGCACAGTGGAGATTAACCTAGCTTCCTGCCATAGCACCTGTCCCTCTGCTTTCTCTTTCTTTCCCCCTAAGAAATAACACAGAGGAGCACATGAGGCGGTTGCATAGGCCACATTGTGTTAAATACGGGGCAGTGAAGGCGTTTGAAACACTTTTAACAAGCAGATAATGGGAATAAAGTATGTTACGTGTAGAAAAACAAGAACAGGAGCATATACATAGGAATTAAGAGCACACAAAACATATCAATGCAGGTATTCTCTGCAAATATATCAATGTAAGATGTTTTAGAATATATATCTTGCTGGTGTTTTTGTTTTTCACGTCATGCAAAAGAATGTTTAATCATAAACTGCTTCAGTAAAATAATACTTGTATGCTATTAGCCTTCTCAACAGCCATTAAAAATGTTATAAATGAATAAAAGTAATGGTGATGAGCTTGAAATACCCTCTGAAGACGCTGTTCCCTGCGGTGTATTTTTGCAGCTTTGAACACTACAAAAAAAAAACAATGTGTAATCTCATTTTTCTTTGCATCGCACCATCACAGACCTGAGTGCAGGGAAACTATACATTTGATAACCGAGCATGAGAATGAATACAGATCAAGTGCCGAGCAGGAGTGTCTGCTGCCGTGCATTGTATCTGAAGTAAATAGTGAATGACTAGTGAAGCGGTGTTTAAAACACATAGTGCCCCCAGTCAGAGCCTGCTCTTCATCAGTCAGAAAGGCAGAAATGAGAAATGCATCTGAGCGACGCTTTAAAAGGCAAAGTTCAGTAATTGGGAATGACAGACACACACAAAGCATCCATCACTCATGACCTTTCTGTTTCTCCCTTTCTTTCTCTCCTCCCCTTCCCCTGTCTATCCATTCAGGACAAGGACAAGAAAAACCAAAGAAAGAACTGTGGAATCAAGTCTTTCAGATGACTGTATTAAAGTCTCTTAAAAATGATGTCAGTAATGGTGAGCCCATTAACCTGGAATCAGCTGGAAGCCAACATTAAATAAAAGGATGGAAGACGTTGTGTGTGTGTGATAGGTACACAGACACAAATATAGTTAACGAATACTACAATTACTTACACCGCTTCATTCACAATGTCAGTATTCCATGTGGACGTGTAAGTCGGCTAACTTTTTACATTTCTTTCAAGAAGCAAAATACATGAAAATAAATAAAGGGGTACACACACAAAGTACACACAGGTCATGTCCCTTTGCTGTGCTTGAATTCTGAGGATAATAGGTTCATGGAAAGTTAACAAATCACAGGATTGCATTTGTTGCAAATTCTCTTCCATGGCCACACTTTTTATTACCCTCTCTCGTCTTCTGTCTGTCTTACTTTATTTCTTTTCATTCCTTCTTCTTTCAACTGTGGTAAAATGACCAGGACCATGCACAAGAAACATGCTTCCCCCCCCCCGGTGCACGCTCACATCACATCTGGACTTGTGTTTAATTTTACGTCAAAGTCCGGACAGGAAGCACCTGTCTAGATGAAATCCTGCAAGAGCGAGAGAGAGAGAGAGAGAGAGAGAGAGAGAGAGAGAGAGAGAGAGAGAGAGAGAGAGAGAGAGAAAGGAAAAAATACACAGAGAAAAGAAAAACATTTATCCATCTGTTGTGGAAATGCATGTCACAGTCGTCACATTAAAAGCAACATCAACAAACAAAGCGAAAACCAAATTGGTTTGGAAAAGGCAAGTCATCTGAAATTAACACAAATTTCATCCCCTCTAAATGTTATCGCGTCTGTCTGTGTTTGGAGCTGAATGCAGGTCATTCTCTTTCTCCGGCTCAGGGGGCTGCTCACTAGCAGCGCTGCAATTACAGAGCAGTAAAACTTCCAGATGTGAGATTACTCTTCCCTTCACATTAGCAGATTAAAAGATCACTGTCTGAATGGAGTCACACACCTGTTGCAAAGGCGTCCTGCGTCACATTCTTAACATGACATTCGACCGGTCAACTTGTGGCATCCATACGTTCATGGACACACACGACTGTCTTTAATGATAAGGGAACCGGTAAATCAATTAGGGATAAAAGAGAGAACTTTGTTAGCCTATGATCTGTCATGCATAACTATATGTGTACATAAATAATATATTGAACCAACACCACATCTGTGAATGTATAACCTAAGTCCAAGCAGAAGCAGAATACCAGTGTGGGTTTAAAATGGAGTAAGAACCTTTCTTCAGATGTCCTCAGATGTAAATGCAACAGCATAATTGATCCAGCCTGAAAGTCCAGGAAAAGGCTACATTTAACAAGTTTACTTTATGGCAAAGGGAAGATGCCACACTGCATTATTAGGTGACTTTGCTCATCAAATGAACACAGTTAAAGCTACAAGAAGCACGGAGGAAAGAAGTTGACATTTTCTCAATGTTCCAAACACAGCTCCGCTGACAGCTTGGGAAGTACATATCACCCAAAAGGTGACATTTCCACTGAACACATGTGACTTTAAGACTTCAGTGGGTTTTTCCCCAGTAGAGTGCTTGACAACATTATTGTTTTCCATGAAACATAAGGCAGCTGACCCCTCCTCCGATTATGTTTGTAGAGGCAGTGCTTGTATTAAAACGTTTGGTTTTGCTTCAGGAGGGTTTAGTGTAGAGAGAAGTTATTATGTACATGAAGGAGTTAATGACCACAATGAATTAGAAGAAACAATAGAAAACATGAACTGCTTGCCCTGTCAACTATCACTATCACCATCTTTTTCATTCCTTAAAGAGAATATTGTTATATCTCCAATTTGTAAACTTGCAGGGATATTCTTCTTTTTAATGTGTAGGTATAATCTAGTCTTCTGGAAGATTTAATGAATCCCTGGATCTTTTTTCTTTTTTTTTATCCTTTGAGCTTTTGAAGAAAGCTAAGATATAGGACTCTTTCAAAGAAAACTGCATGTCCACTCATTTATTTCCTTTTCATAACCAGTCCTTTAAAGTCCTTGAACAAATAGTTGCTGAGTAACTAACAGCAACATCAATATCAGTCGTGCTTGTGCAAAAGGGCAGCAATGAAATTGCAAGTTTACGTATCACAATTGTTTTAAATTCAGATGATCGTTCTGTTAGAGTTTGAACTTAGTTGCGTGCTAATGTTGCTAAAACAGATCATATCATCTTCACTGTCAGTGGGTTTGTCTCACTGCCAGCCTTTCTAACTTGAGGCACCACAGGGCTCAATTCTGGGCTCACATCTATTTTTATTTAAATGCATGTATCCTAATTATTTCATCGATTTGGACGAATCTCTTAGCATTGCTATGCAGATGATGCATACATGTATACGTCATTTTAATAATTAGTAATTTAAACATTCAAATATATCAACAAGGATTGTCAAAATGTCACACAGATATAGTCTGGAAAGCAATATCATCTGTTAGTATATTAGTCACAAAACATTTTAAATGTATAATTCTCTATGATAAAATAATACAATTTCTTTAAAAAGTACAGTATTATTAGTTTTATAATTTGTATAATTTGTTCATAGTTTGTTTTTATGAGGATAGGAATGATAAATTCTACAAACTACATTTATATTAATCTGGTTACTTAAAGACCAAAATCTAGTTTTAAAGTTAACTGTTAGGTAATGATTAGATTTCTAAGTCTGTGAAACACTGAGGTTTAACATTAAAATACTCATTTATTTTCTTATAATTCAAAAACAAGGCCAACTTCTTTTTAATTCATTCTATAAGTGTAAACAAGATGTGGAAGTTCTTGGTTATTTTGGTTTTATCATGAACGTTTCCTGTAATCGTGCGGGTTGTCTCGCTCTATTTTCCATATTGTCATTGAAATAATATGTGATCTTTAGCCCGATTAGTGAAATTACTCTTTTCCTGTTTCAGATTGAGCTCAGTGACACAGAAGATTACTGACATTTAAAATTACTAACATGCAGTTGAGGAAAACTTCAGGCAAATTCACTCACGCAACGTTCTGAGCGGGTCGTTCACATCAGGTCTGAGACGTAACCTGATGTTTAGCTCAGAACACGTCTGTTAATTGATTGGTCAGAACTGAAGTCTGTGCTGCGGGTAATATCCCATCAAAAGTGCAGACGGCAGCTGTGGGCCACATATAACCCTGTTATACTTCAGTGTGCAGCCATAGACTACAAAGTGTAGGTGTGCCAAAGTGTGTTAAGCTCAACACATGCACTCCAGGTGACATCAGACAGCTGCTACTTCGGGTTAAAAGTCCTCAAAAGGTTGTAAAGGTTGACGCTGAATGCATTCAGTGAATGTCTACAATCTTATCTGTTTCATGGTGTTCTTCAAACAGGTCAATTTGTTTTGCCATATGCAGAAAGTAAAGCACGTTACATGCCATCACAACTAGGAACAAAGAAAGGAAGAACTCCGCTTGATTGTATGGTATAAAGGTATAAACATGTCCACTGTTAATCTGTGGTCTGTGTGTGACAATGTTTAATGTCTGCTAGTGAGCCAAATTGCCTTTAATCAACTAATAAATGAGTATGTGATGGCTGTAGATACTTCTAGTGTAACTATGAGGGATGGGAGTGAAAAGAAAAGTCATTAATTACACACAATCATAGAGACATCAGCAGCTTTAGACAAACTGGGGCTCTATTAACTGTCGGTGTCTCATTACTGTTTCACTATTTATTTCACAGAAGATTTTGTCTTTTCACAGATTTGATTGACCTAACAAATAAAGTGATATTCTTATAAATACTTAACCTGTTTTGATGATAAAAGGTAAGAGGTGGGAGCTTTAGTTTCCATTGGAAGAAAATAATCCACACATATCAATCTGTGTTCTTCACCGCATTCCAGGTTTTATTTTGAGATGAAATGCTGTAATTGACTTCTTGATGTGCCTGTCATCCAATAACCTCGCTCGCCTATCTCGACATCAGATAGTGATTTCCTACACTTCGCAGGATGACTTTCAGCAGCCCCAGAGGACATGCCTGAACCTGTTGCATCCAGTTGTTGGTTTAACGTGTAGTTGGAGAAAGCATTAGTGCAAGCGATGGGGATAATAAGAGCAAGAGAGCACATTTCTTTCTCGTTGAAAAAAGTGAATCATGCCTCAAACTTACCATACAACATGTCTGTCGTTAAGGCTGCTGTTATTAGAATGTTTTATTTTTTATTTTCTCATATGATGTTAAATATAGAGTGAATAAAGAAGTTTATTTAAATCATGCAGGAATGTTTTAGATTGGAGAAAATGTGCCATCACACTGCGACATCCGACATCTTACCAGATACTTGTGCAGTAAAATACAGCACGACATAACAACATGGACCTATAAGGTTTCACCATTCATTTATTTAACTCACTTAAGTTGGACTTTTCCATTACGGCTCTGTATTTAACCTGGGCTATGCCAGTGACCTGAATTCACCACAAAACACGATAGAGATCTGCCATTTTAAATCAGCAAAGAACTTAATGTTTTTCAGGATTTCTTTATGAAAATAGCACAAATGCTCTTCAGCTGGGTCAAAGAAAAAGGTTACACAAACACATGATCATTGTATAGTATTACCAGTATTTGGAGGATAACATTAATATAGCTCAGAGACATGTAACAAACAGAGAGGCAGCAACGACCATGGCCATTTCCCTCCTTTTTTCTTCCTTCCTTTTGTCTCCTTCAAGGTCAATTGTCAGAGTAAGGCTGCATGTCACCGCTCCTTTGTCTATTCAGATAAAATTGCTGCATTCATCGTATGTCAGATAAACCTCAAAAAGAGAGTGAGGAGGGTATAGTGAGAGAGAGAGAGAGCGAGGGAAGAAAGGAAGAGGTAAGAGAGGATGAAAAAAAACAACACCCCTATCACAGCGTCCTCCAGCCTGGCCTGAGCCTGTTTTTATCTGTCCATGACAAATTCAAGCGTTCACTCTCTCCTCTTCTGTTTCCTCCACATTTTCTCTTCACCTTATCTACTGTCTCAGCACTGCATCACTTGCCATTTTAGAATAATGTCCCCCCATGTCTATAATGACATTGCCTTTGTGCTTCAGATTACCTTGGGATTTTCAGTCCTCCCACCCCCCAACACATGGATGCTGGAATAAGGATACACACAGACACACACAAACATGCAAGTGTCAAAACAAATCTGTCCATAAACCCTAAAAGAGACTGAATCAAGGTTGACCAGAATTCTCCTAATAAAACCAAAATAGTATCTCAGGCTGAGAACACACATTCATTCTTTATTCAGAATGTCACGGTTTGAGTCTGAATCTGGATTACACACATGTAGTGTCTCCGAGTTTAAACATGACAATATATTTAGAATCAGACCCCAAAGTTTTAATGTTAAAGGGCTGATCGGGTCATATCGAACTGAGCAACTTTGAGTTAATAATTGTGAAAAATTAACTTTCTTTCAGGTCGATACATTGATATACTGAATCAACATGACACTAATCACTTTATTTTTTTCAAGGACTGCCTTCTTTCATCTACGTAACATTGCAAAAATAAGACACATCCTGTCTCAAAATGATGCAGAAAAACTAGTCCATGCATTTGTTACTTCAAGGCTGGATTACTGCAACTCATTGTTATCAGGTTGTCCCAAAAAGTCGCTTAAGACTCTTCAGTTCAGTTGCAGCGGCACGTGTATTGACAAGAACTAGGAAACGGGATCATATTACTCCTGTATTAGCTGCTCTGCACTGGCTGCCAGTAAAATACAGAATAGAATTCAAAATCCTTCTCCTGACTTACAAAGCAATTAATGGTCAGGCTCCAGCATATCTTAAAGATCTCATAGTACCTTATAAACCAACTGGAGCATTGCGCTCCCAGACTGCAGGGTTACTTGTGGTTCCTAGAGTCTCTAAGAGTACAATGGGAGCCAGAGCCTTCAAGCTCCTCTCCAGTGGAACCAACTTCCAGTTTGTGTTCGGGAGGCAGTAACACTCTTCACATTTAAGAGCAGGCTAAAGACTTTCCTTTATGATAAAGCTTATAGTTAGGGCTGGCTCAGGTTTGCCCTGGACCAGCCCCTAGTTATGCTGCTATAGGCTTAGACTGCCGGGAGACACTTCCCTGCTCTCTTCCTTCTCTTCCTCTCTCCTCCCCTCCCTCTCTATCTGTATGCATTTATGTAAATGTATGTTACTAACTCATCATCCGGGGTATCATCCCCGGAGTTTCTGTGTCTTTCATGTGGCAGGTTGCCACTGATAAATTTTACGTCTGGATCAGGAATCGTGGCTGCGCCTGCTGACCTGGTCCTGCTGGACACCGGGAAGCCTTTTTGACATTTTCCTGGATTCATCCATACTTTCTCTTTTTCAACACAACATAATTTCTGTCAAATGTTGTATTTGTACTATGTTGTTTATCCTGTACACACGACATCTATTGCAGGTCTGTCCGTCCTGGGAGAGGGATCCCTCCTCAGTTGCTCTCCCTGAGGTTTCTTCCATTTTTCCCCCTTTAATTTTGGGGTTTCCTTTAGGAAGTTTTTCCTTGTGCGATGCGAGGGTCTAAGGACAGAGGGTGTCGTAACCTGTACAGTCTGTAAAGCACAAATGTATAATTTGTGATATTGGGCTATACAAATACATTTGATTTGATTTGATTTGATTTATGTGGCAAGTGTCGTTACACCAAATATGTATCCAAGCAAAAACAATATTTAAAATGATCAATTTCTGCATTAAAAAATCTTATCGGTCCTAATATGTGCAGCTCGTATCTTACAGTGCAAGTTCTCCCAATACAGACGTCATCTTCAGGAACCATCGGACGAATCTCCAGCATGTATTATTTCTGTGCTCTGATGAGCTCCTTAAACTGTGGCAGGTCCTTCTCTCCCCTGCCTGGCCAAGTCTCTTAATGACATGGTAATCAGCCAGTCATCAGCAACGGGACCATGCAGGACATATAATGAGAACATTAGGCTGCATACTGAAAGGACCCCCTGCCGGGTGGAGGATCAATGGTCTGGCCTGATGAAAGGTGGATGCTGCTGCTGCTTATGGTTGGAGAAAAAGAGGGAGGGAGGGAGAGGCGGAGAGTTGTGGTGTTGATTGTCAAACACATTATCTACTGTATCCGATCTTTTTACTCACAGAGTAAGTCACAGAGATGTATGTGAGAACAAAATAAAGCAGTATAAAGCATCTACTGCTTAATATTATTATGTTTTTTTTCTCTTATTTATTTGTTTTATTTACCGTTTGACCTCACTTACTTCGATATTTAAATTTTTTTAACTGCTTCTATATTTTGTTTTCTGTTGACTGTAGTTTTCATTGGCCGACTGTATCCTACAGCTCAAGCCATCTGTACTCCATTGGAGGAACATTAGCCCCAACAGTTATGATATTAATCTACGCTAAAACACCAAATCTATCAACAACAACACTGTCAACAAAACTGGTTAAGTTTGCAATTACGTTGCTGTTACGTTCATGAATTTCCTGATTAATTGGCGACTAAATGTTCTGTGTTTCAGTGTTTCAGTGTTTCAAACCGCACGACAACCTGAGCTAACTAAAACACCAGCGGTAAAGGTTTTGTCAGGTGCCGCTCCAAAAGAAAGAGGAAGAGATTCTTTCTAGACTAAATCTTATAGAAACCCCAAAGACAGAAGAATAGAATGTAATATAGCCTGAGAAGTTGACGTGTTGCATTGTGGTTTAGGGATGCAGCTGCAGCAGCAGACATGCCTCAATGCTCTCCAACTAATTAGTTCACATGGTAGCTGTATTTAATTGCCATAGACCCAACTGTGATTGAGAGCAATGAGTTCATGCCTGTTTTCTGTCAGAAGGGATTCTGGGAAATGTAATGCAAAATGAATTGGCAGAGTTGTGACATGAGCTCTTGTTAACATGGTTGATTGGAGCAGGGAGTCCTATATAAACACTGAGAAATGATATACAACACATTTAAATACAGAGAGCTTTTTTCATAGCTTCAAAGCACTTAATGTCCTTCTTGCTTTCCTAAAATCTGAAACTTAACTGGCTGTGAGGCAGGAAGAGTCAAAGATGAGAAGTCTTAGTAACTTTTTCTAACCAAAAAAATCTGTTTTATTAGTGATTATTATTATTATTATTCAATACTAACAAGTGCCTATAGTGAAAACCACCAACGCCAGAGTACTTAACGGCAAAAGTGTGACCAGATTACGCTTCTGTTAAACATCTTTGTGCCGCCTGCTATACATGCAGCTGTTGAAGTCTTACTCTTTGAGGATCATACTTTGAATCTTCAGCCAATAAAAGATACATGACTTCATTTGTTAATGTGAGAGTTTATTTAAAGGGTGAAAAGGCATTACAAATAACAACACTGTGAGCTAAATGTGAGACTCGACAATCAAAAACATGTGACGGCGCTCCATGAGCACAATGGGAAATGTACTCACTTATTTACAATTATGCAAAGAGGAATTAATGTGAGGAAATAATGGTATCCAGGTTCAACACTGGTTAAATATTTAGACGGGGAGTGTGAGAATTCCTTTAAACAAAACAAGGCAATAAAGAGTGCATTGAAAGCAATATATACATGCTTTATGGGGTAATAGCAGCAAGAGATGTCTTAAACTCATCAACGATCATAAAAAATCACTCAGTGCCAAGCAGCTTCTTTATACCTTCATATAAAAACAACCTTTTTCCCCTTCAGCTTTAACAATTACACAGTCAGCTCATTTGGCTTTATTTGTGCATTTGGCCTGATTACATACAAGCCGCTTTAATACAGTACAAACTTATAAAAAGAGGATGAGAAAAAGAGACGTTCAGTGTGAGTGAGTCATTTGGGTCATGCACAGTTGTTATAACAATCCAGGCACATGTGAAGCACCAGAACATGACAGCCCCCACTATGTTGTACATCATAAAAGCTGCTGTGACAATTCAGATGTGGAGGATGAACTCTCCCACCCCAACTTCCCTTTCCCATATAAACCATTTGGTATCCCTTTATGGATTTCACATATGTATAATCTTATTTATGTCCACTCTGTCTTCTATCATCACTATGAAACGCAGTCGCCGTTTGAATCCGGCCATAAAACCAGACTGCAGTCAAGTTAATTGTTAGACAAAGACGCATGTTCTGATCATAAATGCTGTGCTACATGCTGCTGCTTTAAATCACAGATACATGTATCCCTCCCCTCACTGGTGCCTTCCAAACTGATTTGGCCTCAATTTGTAATAAAAAGAGACCAGCAGAGAATGCGTTGCCAGTGCCGGCTTCTCTTTTGTGTTTTGCATTTGTTCACCTTTCCTCTTGTCGCAGTGACTGCCTTTTAATCTAATAAACATCGCATGAGCCCAATGACCAGAACAAAGGGAAAGAAAAAAAAAACATCTTTCTGAACATCTATCAGATCGCTCTTGTTAAAAAAAAATGGAGGGGGGGGGGGGGTGATCCTTAATAGGAATGGGGTAGGATATAAGGTTTCATGCCAAGATCATAAAATTACTGAAGAATAAAAGCCATTCATTTCACATGACATCACCACCTTCTGAGGATGTGAGCTTCAGCAGCTTCACAAAGAGGACAAAATGTTTCCTCCATTGACTTCAGTGCTGCTGTTGTCTGACAAGACATACAACACAGCAGAACAGAGGGGGGGGGGGGGGGATTAGCTATTGGCTGGAGCTTTTGAAACATGCAATAAAAATATAAAATTCTTAACAGAATAACTGTCTTGGTACGTAGTTTTTATATATGATCCTACAGTGAGAGACTTTGCTTGGGGCTCATTTGAATGGATTTCTTTCTTGTACAATGTGTGCACAGTAAAAGTTAACACACGCCTCACAGTGACCCTAGTGGTGACATTCCAAAACAACAGCGTAAATAACAGGGATGATGAATGGCTGCCCATCACCCTGCCAACTTGTTACCCTCGCCTCAGTCTACTGCAGTACCTGCCCAGTTAAATACTCGCACTTCAAACATTCCCTTTGACGAGAGCTTTTAGAGCCACTAATTTAAACTCCAGCGCTAGTTTCTCGTAGGAATCGCAGCTATTATGTTTATTCACATGGACGTCAGTCACTCAATATGGGACCAAGTCAAATCAGTCTTGACACAAATGATACAGCACTGGAGCATGCTCCAGGGGTACTAATGGTTGGCCTGAGTAGTTCTCAGGAGCAATATCACAGAGAAACATATCATTTCCGACCTGCTCCACAGCAAATCCATGCCACACTCAGAGAGATATACAATCACAAATGGCAAATGGATTAACAAACAGAGGTATATTTCCTATCAGCAGCGACTCTCCACATGTGGACGCGAGGAGGAGGTGTAGTGACTGGTAGATATAAATTAGTGGTGTACTAAACAATATCTGCACCACGTGAACTCCGGTGGCTTATCATTCCTGCCAGCACCTCTCGCACTGCAGCGTATGGAGCGTTAAAGGACAGGAGGCCTATAATACATCACATCCATCTGTTGTATTAGTTTATCCACATAAGACAAACAGGGATGCTACATTCAAAACACAGGCAGACATTATTAAGCAAGTATAAAAGAATAATTTCATTTTTCTCCCTCTCTCAGAGAAATGTGACACATCATCTGGCGCGGTATTGCGTTGCCCGGGGTGAGGGCCCTGCACAGTAGATGGACCGCTGTAATTTCTCATCTATCAAATTATGGTTTATTGTTCAGCACAGCAACCCCAGGCTCCACACAACCCTGTGCACTGACAGTTATGAAACATTATATTCCCACTGTCATAGTCCAGGCCCGAGACAAAGCTTAAGAAAGAAAAAGGAGAAAGAAAACAGAAAAGAATAAAAAGGAGAAAGTAATCTTAACGCTCGTGATGTCAACGTCTATGTTAAACAGAGCTTTGAGCAAAGCCGTTCAAAACACTATTGCTATTTCTGGGGTTTGCTAACGACGTTAGGTTACTCAAATTGCTATTAGCCACTACTGTATAAGCTTGTTTATTATTGTCATGGTAATGATTTTTTCTTCCAAATGAAATTTGTCGGCAGGAAATTGTGTTTAATGCCGGTCTAATGAGTCTGCTGTAAATTAGCAGGCGTGCCAGCGTTGATGACTAAAAGGCCTTTAAGTAACCTTTGGTCTCTGTTGAGGGTAATTTGATACTGCCACTGATGATTCACTTAGCGAGGCTAAAAGCTATAGGCTTGCATCTCAAGAAGGACATGTGAAACTACTATCGCTTTTAAACTAGAAGTGAATGTGAAAATAATCGAATCGACTTGCCACTGGGTGACTTTAAGACGGAGAACGTGAACTCTTGACTGGAGTCAAAGCAATTTAACGTTTTTGTCACCAAGGTCAAGGTTCAGCTACACACACACACACACACACACACACACACACACACACATACAACTAGCTAGTATCGGGTTATTGGCCTAAAAAGAGGCAGCATCTACTTTAGATGGTGACAATTTAGCATGAACCTACTGTGTTCACAGGACACCACCTTATGAACTGCAGCAGTCGTACAGTAATCTGGATTAAACACACACTCTGAGGTTGGTCATCATGTGGCACATTTAAAAAAACAAAACAAACAATAAACAGCTAATCATCAAAATAACAGCACATATGACATGATGGTGTAACTCAAACAATAAACTTTAGTGGAAATAAAATGATTGTTAAAAATGAATAGAAGTAAAATCTTAATGTTTAACAAAATATATTCGTCAAGTTACAGAAAGTGCAAAATAACTACAGAATACAGAGTACAGCAATAAAAGAGAATTATTTTAAACAAACAAAAACAATGTGTATCAAAAGACTTTCTGCTCCAATACGTGTGTGTGTGTGTGTGTGTGTGTGTGTGTGTGTGTGTGTGTTGTGTTTTTGTGCATAATGCACTACCAGGCACACGCCGTGTACGTTTCTGGCTTGGTGCCAGGTCTGCAGTGAAGACTGAGCTTCCTGATGCATTTGCATATGCAAAAAAGCGTGAGCGTGCGCGTGTGAGTTCACACACGTCGCTGGCACCCCTTCAGGTCGGTGGAAGCACACGTGGGTCTTCCGAGTGGAAGTTACCCTGCTTCGTCACAGGCTTGGCAGCCACACCCCCCTGGCATATTCCCCTGAGGCCTGATAAGAGGTGTGTGTGTGTGTGTGTGTGTGTGTGTGTGTGTGTGTGTGTGTGTGTGTGTGTGTGTGTAGGGAGGTTGACTGTGAGTCTTGTGTTTTAATGGTGTGACATTCCTCCTTAATGCAGGTGGCCCCTCAATCTGAAAACCCTTCCTCTTTAGACACTCGTTTGTGTTTAGTGCCACCCCCTGCCGCGCCCCCATCTAACCCCCCATTTCCCCGTACCTCCCACTGCACCTCTCGCCCACCAACATCGCCCCTCCTCCTCCTGCAACACGTGCCCCCTCTTTGTGCCAACATGCCCTTGTCCCCCTTCTCCCTCCTCTCGCTCTCCCTTTCATCCCCCCTCCACTCCACCACTATTTTCCCACGCCCGCCTCTTTCTGTCATCATGTAGTAGGAGTGGTATCACCGCACGTGCCCCTTTTTTGTGCCAACAAGCTCCCCTGTGGCCCTCCTGCCCCCCCACCTCCCTGTCTTACAACACCCCCCCCCCCCCCCCCAACGTGTTTTACCCCCCGCCCAGCTCCCGCCCCCTCTTTCTCACACTGTTCGTCTCATCGCTATGTAAGTGGGGATACCAGACTGTTTTGCATACGGCTGTTTAGTCCTTTGTGGCAGGCGGGGCGGCATGCAAATATGCAAAACGGTGATGGGGAAGCATTTTGTAGTGTGAGGAAGGGGAGACGGCGGAACTGTGAAAGATGCCGCCGTGTGTGCGTATGCTTGTGCATACGTGTGTGTTTTCCAACAGATTCTTTGGCTTGTCAGAGCGATGGTTGGTACAGGAGCGAGTGCCATCAGAACCAAAGCCCAGTTGACCAACGTGGCGATGGAATACCACCCCAAGCAGCCATAAATCCTACATGGAGGGAAACTTTCATCTTCTGTGGCCTTTTATTCCATTTAAGAGACAATGCAAGGTCTTTTTTTTCAACATGCATCGTTACTGTAAATCCACACGATTCAGAATCTGCAAATATCAGCGGCAAATTAAGAAGAAAGTGATGGGGACGTTTTTTTTTCGCTTCCCCCTTTTCTTCACCCACATCCTTCTCTCCTACTTATCTGTGGCGGAGAGCCAATGGTTCATTATAATTGGCCGTTGTCATCATGCAGATGACACACAGTCAGCGCTCTGAATATCATTAGTGCCTTTGCATACCTCCGCTCTTTTTCTTTTTTTTTGTCCTTTCTTCTTGTTCCTTCATTCCGAGGCTCGTTTCGGGATTCGATATTCCAAAAGGTAATTATTATCCACGAAGCAGCCTATCAATATGTGGAGATAGGCATAATAGTCAATGAAGGTGCGTGTCTGATTGTCGTTTTCTCTTTCGCCGTTTCCAGCGCAAATGTAGAAGAATCTTCCAGGGTGTGCGGGACAATAAGAGTGTATCTGTGTGATTGTATTTGACTCTCCTTTGCTGTTGAGTCCATTGTATATCTCTGTGGTTAAAGAGTGTTCTTTGCTCTCCTCCTCCTCCTCCTCCTCCCCCTCTCCACCTCTTTTGCATATATCAGCCTCTCCATGGGTAGAATAATAGCTCTTAATTCTTCTCTGCAGCTCTTGCCTTCTGATCCATGAAAAAAAGAAAGAGCCAGCCGGTTAATTTGCATACTCCGCATACTGATGAGGCGTGTGTTGCCGGCTGCCTAATTACCAAGTCCTTCAGTGACTCTCTCTCCTCCTGCAGCTCTTGCTTTTAACCCTCGCTCGCCCAATCGCCATCCCTTCGTCTCCATAGGAAACCATTGTCGCATTCAGCATTAATTCATCTGGAGGGTCATGTAGAAACAATAGAGAAACAAGAAATTAACAGAAGCATATCGCAGTGACGAGCGGTTCGTTCGTTCACCTTCGTTTATTCCCCCGTCTGTGTTTATTGGTTAATTTGTGGCTCCTCTCGCTCGCGGCGGCTCTCCTTAAGCTACCCTCTTTGTCTTTGCCTTTGAAATTTACAAAATCTTACAAGAAATCAATACTTAATTGATTATTCACTTTCCTGCAGCCTCAAACGACCAGCGTATTAAATCCGGCGTGTGGCTGTGTGTATGTGTGAGTGTGAGTCTCTGGTAGATCCCATGGTATTCCCAGTTCTTTCGAGGCAGCAGGCGGACGAGGTGGCATGGAGCTCTGAGAGAAACACTCTGCTGCATCTACGTGCATGTGTATGTGTGTGAGTGTGTGTGTGTGTGTGTGTGTGTGTGTGTATGTGTGTGGGCATATAATGACGTACCAGGGTCCTGTACCAAAGCCAGGGAAGTTCCAAGGTTTGAAGAGGGTTTACTTCACTGCCTTTTTGCTCAAACTGCAAGTCATCCAGAGGAGGGAGAAGCAATCAACAACAACAACAACAACAACTACAACAACAATAACAAACCACCGCCTGTGGGCACAGGAAGCACAGCAGGCTCCAAGCAGGATGTGGAAAGGACTATATCCTCGTTTTCCACGCTTTTTTTGTTCTCTTCGCCGAGCTTCTTTGTTTCCCGTCCTGGCTCCGAGAAGAGAGCAGGGCAAGATGCCACCTGGACCCTTTAGAGAACTCCGTGGCGAAGTGGGCGCGGAAATAGGGGCGTGAAGAGAGGGGCGTGAGGAGGAGGAGAGAGAGAGGGGTAAAGGGTGCCTGGCGCCTGCCTCTGATATGCCATAAGGATGGCAGGCACGTAATGATAGCAAATGTAGAGCAGATTGGCTTGAAGGAGGAGGAGGAGGAGGATGATGAGAGGCAGGGAAAGGGGGAGAGGAGACAGATGGCAAAGCTGGCCTTGTGCCAATGATACCAAGACATGACTACGCAGGGAAACCTCCCCCTACACTACACTCTGACACTTGTTGCTGTCTGTGTGTTTATGTGTTACTGATCACATGCAAGGGCACATGTTGTAGCAGGACATTCCCTAACCAGACCATGGCGTTTTACTTTCTCCATATTCCCTCAACAGCGGCAGTGATCTGCTTTTATGTTTTATCTGTGAAGGAATGATGATAATTTAATGATTCAATATTACCGTGTGCACTGGGTGAGATAGTTAAGTATGCATGAGAGCCTAAAGCAAAATGAGGGTGAAAGATAAAGATCTGGCCTCCAACTTGACCTCCATTTATGCAATGAGGCAAAGGTCAAATATTGACGATCTTCATATATCTTTTTTCATGGTCATCAAAAATAGATGTTGCAACCCACCTGAATATATATATATATATATATATATACACACATAATGATATTTGAGTTCTAGTGGGGAAATGAATGTGATTACTTTGTCTCACAGTGTTCAGGAATAAAAACTGCTGGCTTGTGTTGGTTTACGACAAGGAAAACGGATGGCAGCTAGATAGAGTATTATGATGTTCATATTGAAATGTGCTGAGCAAACATCTTCCTGCACCAGCAGACGTGCTCTGTGTGTGTGAGAAAGAGAGAGGCAGGGAGAGAAATGTATTTGTGTAGGGTTTTTTTTTGGGGGGGGGGGGAGGGTGCAAAACACATACTGTATTGTATTCTTGTCTGTTTGAATGTGTGCCAACGAAGCAAGAGGCAAAAGTAAAATCATGCATCATATGAAACCTGCCATTGAGTTATGCTGCATATTATTGGCAGCCTGGTACATAGGACATATAGAGAAGGAGGCTCAGACATGCTGTAGCACACCCCAAGGTGTTTTGAGATGGCCACAAGATTGGAAATGTGTTTAATTTTTAATGTTTTACTTGTTTTGCATGATTGGCAGCAAGTAGGAGTGGGAGTAGATGGGGCAAAGCTCTGTCGTGTGCAGATAAAGAGGAATGTTATCATACACTGTGTGTATTATATGTGTGTGTTTGGGAAGACTGGATGGATGTGGGGGGGTTACCCAAATCAAACACCTTATTTGAATAAGAACAATCAGAGCCCTAAAATTGAGTAGAGACAGAGAGAGGGGGAAATAGCGAGGCGATCTGACTTGCGAATCAGGCAATGCATATCTGCATGCTAATTATGTGACAAGAAGGGGGGAAAGAGTGGAAAGCGCCCCCCATGCGCCAGACAGAGAGAGGGCGAAGGAGGAAAGACAGAGCAGACACGAGAGAGAAACGAGGGGGACGAGCGACTGAGCAAATGGACAAACAAACGAAGGAATCAAAGGGAGCGAGAGACGAGATGGGTAATTAATTCCCTATAAGCCTTTATTCTACGGCATTTGATTTTCGTTGGAAACAAATCGACACGCATGGAGGAGGAAGAAAGAAGCGAAAGCAGAGGACGAGGGTATGGACTGGAGCGGGGTTGGGGGGCATCCGAAAATTAAAATTATTGATCGATCTTAGGGTGTTGGGGGTTGTAGAGCGGAGGGCATTTTGAGAATGTAATTAGAGCGGACTGGGACCAAGGCTGGAATGATAATAGATGACGTTGGAATTTACCATGGCGATTGGCCATTAATCTCCATTAACGCCGACCAGGATATTAAAAATTCTAATTGGAGGGACACAAATTATGTGGTTGGTGTGCGTATGCCTATTTGTGTGTGCTCGGACGTGGATCTCGGGTGTTTTGCGATAATTGCCACCATGGGGGAATCGTGTCCTGAGGTATAGTATATCAACTGTATTAGCCCGCTGATTAAAATTATGAACTGTTGACGACGTAGCACTGAGTTTAATGCTTTTCTTTTTTCTTTTAAATATAATGACATCAACTTTCATTTATGGTTTTGGAAGACGGATTTTGATGAGTTAATTGTGTGTGTTTGGGTACTTAGTATGCATACGTGAATGCAAATGCTCGTGTATCAATGTATGCTCGTGTATTTGTGTGTTGTGTTTGTGATGACAAAGCTCTATTAATGCAAACATATTATTTTGCCATGTTTCCAATTTAAATGACTTTGCATTGTCCTTCAAAATGTTGTTTTTGTTTAATTGTTTTTTATTTATAAATTAAGACTATTTTTTTACTGTGTTTGTTTTATAAACTTGTCGAGAAACCTTTGATAAAAATGTGTCATTTTGTAATCTGTGCAATAAATTGAAACACAATAAAATGATATTTTCCTCATCCTTAGTCATCTGTGTGTGTCATTTGATGGTTACAGATACAAAAAACAAGAATCTCCAACGCACTGTACAAGGAAAAGCCCCACTTTCGGGAGTCCTTGGCCCCCGTGGGGGCTATGATGTCATCAGTAGTGGCCTTGGATCTGCTGTTTGCACTAAGTTACATCAGCCCAGATTAAGGAACACGGATGAAAGGCCAATACTGTGTTTATCAATATCTCCACCACCTTGCATGACTGTGCTGTGACACTGTCAATAGATTATGAAATCCTACTGTGTCAGCTTTTCAATATTACAAATTGCTTGTGTGTAGTCAGCATACATGCGCGTGTTCACGTTGGTGTGTGTGTCCGTGACGTAAATATGCAAAAGGTTAATGCATATGTTCCTGTAATGTCTCCATGTATTCACTCTGCATGATTAGGAACTGTCCTTGAATTAGTAAAATTAAACTGCAACCCCCAACTCTGCTGCAGCTACACACTCACACACACACACACACACACACACACACACACACACACACACACACACACACACACACACACTCATATTCCAACACACACACATTTAGTTGCATATATGCGGACAAATAATTGCAAAGATCTCCTATTAGGATTAAAACATAACATAACTGTTCTCACACAAGCACTATAATGAAAAACATTTCACCTCAACTGTTAATTCATTGTTCATTAGCGAAAGAAGAGAATGTCACTGCTCAGAGTTTGCATGCTTGTGTGTGTGTGTGTGCGTGTGCGTGTGTGTGTGTGTGTGTGTGTGTGTGTGTGTGTGTGTGTGTGTAAGATGGCCAGTGTGATGTCATTACATTAATGGTCTTTCACTCGGGCTAGTCATTAAATGAGGATATTAAAGCAGTAGGCTTGTTTTTATATGCATGGAGGGGTGATGTGTGGGGGTCACAGTTGCTTGATGTCATCACTCATGCACCGTGGGAGGACACACAAATACACCAAGGGACACAATCACATATACAAATGAGCAAAATATGCATGTAAGGGGTCACCCAGCTCTCTTTAAGAAAAATCTGTCTATTTGTCTCCATCTCTTTTTCTGTAACATGCACAATAACACTGGCGCTCAATTGCCTCTCTTTGAGTTGTTTTTTATGCTCATGTCCCCTCTCTGCAGCCAGATTGATCCTGATATTTATGAGCTGGACTTGACATGCATATTATTAAAATCATTATTGTTATTATGCATTTCGGGGGAGGGAAATAACATTAGGCTATGCTGAGGTGGTGCAGAAGCAGGGGCTATCACTGCTGCAATCATCAGATTGGTCTGATTTATGATTTATGCAGACGCATACTGGCTGAGATAACGCCCCTGGAGGGCCTGGGTTGTAAAAAATTGTTTTAGCCAATTGATTAATCAAGACTGGTCATATGTGTGAGTACTTCATTTGTATATGTGCTTAGATTGCAAAGGGAAGCATGTGTTTATCATGTGTCTGTATCTGTTTGGGGTGTCTGTCTGTTCTTGGAAAAATGATTTGGTGATGCATCCTTGTCTGGCAAAGGGAGAGCAGGGATTGGTCGATTTAAAAAGAGGGAGGCAGATGGTAACATGAAAGAGGAACCGGAAAGAAATTAGATTTGGAAATATTTCATTTGTACTGCCACATCTATAGTGATAGCAATGTAAGATTTGGTTTTTAATTGTAAAAAAAAAATGTATATCATATAAAGCCTTGAAGTTGTTTGTTACAATGTGTGTTATTTGTTCTGTTCGGGCATTAAGGTCATACACTAGTAATCAATACAAATATATTAATTATTCATAATGATAATAAATGGTGCAAAACATACAGGGTAAACATGCAAGTCAGCATTATTTTCATCATTCTCTTCAACCCTACTGAGATTAGCTGGGTTTGGATCCAACTCCAACATTATCAATTTGTTATAAAATAAAAATGTGTCTGATATGTTTGGTCAACATTGTCTTTTGGAGTAAAATATGACTAAATGTAAAAACAAACAAATTGAAGAAGAAAGGTACAGTATCTCTAAAAGCTCTCTACGTAGTGTAACCTGTGTTTTAATAGTGCTGTTAAACCTAACCCTAACCCTAACCCTAACCCTAACCCATATTGGACAACATAATGAACAGAGCACTAGAGTTACTCTTGAGCTACATTATGTAGGATTCGGTATTTTTACAATTTTAGAGGTTTCAGAGTGCAATTCAATAACACACCGCTGTCATAAATATGGACAGATGCAGCGTTACACATGCATTTGTTTGTTGTGCGAGTTTGCTAACACAGCCAAACATCAAGCAAGTGCAACAACACATGACATAGCAAGCCAGCTAATATTACTAACCTGGTTTCCGTTGCCCGCCTGCCAGCATTTCCCGCGGCCCCGGGCCTAAAAACCTACTCCTCCACGCAGTCCAAAACTCCTGTGCTAGCGTTGTAATCACACCACTCACCCGGCAGCACAGCGCCGAGCGAACACATCACTAGCTGACTGCAGCTAAGTTACTTTAGCAACAAGTAAAGCTTTCTTTCTATCAGTAAAACTCCTTAACTCACAGAAAGTCGAGGCAGAAGAGCCAGAAGAATTCAGAGGGAAAACCAGAAAACATTTTACATTTCCCGGGAGATGTGAGACCCGCCTACCAGAGACACATGGAAGTCAGTGTAGCATCAAAATCATTTTGAAGAAAAAAAAAGTGACAGCGTCGCTTTAAAATGCATTTTCTATTTGTTTTCAACAACAGTAATAAGCTAACGGATGAGCTGCTGTTTCCTATAAGAATGGAACAGCAGAGTAAAGGTTTCTTACCTTGATGATGTGTTAGAACAAACTGCAGCCGCTCACTGTTGCTCCCTGCAATACTTAAAAAGGATCAGTGAACCAATAAATCATCAAATCTTATACAAATCATTATTACATATACCATTGGTAATATTGGCAATAAAGGCTGAACTTCCTGTAGCCCTTTCACATTACATTACACTATATCATTGCTGTGGTTCCCCAGTGAAAAGCTTTTAATGTGAAACAACACAAGCTGAACAGCAGTAAACTTCATTACAGGTCCGAGACGGTGCAGGCCACATGGCCCGACTGCTGAGAATAGTTTGCTGTACTTTATTGTTATATATTTACAAGTTTGACGTTAAACAATGATGTGCCATTCATGAGTTTCGTAAAGAGCTTTGATGGCTAGAGTTCGGTTTGACCCTTTGCTGCCATCGCCAACTTTTGGAGCCACAGAATCAATAACAGAGCAATGTTGTAACCTTCACATCCCCAGTATTCAAACAACAGTGTAGAGTCATTAATAATGCACACAATGATGTTGTGTTTTGTCACTTTGTGAATATAAAAATGCACTTGTTTATGCAGTCTTGTAATGGGCAGCAGGTTGGAAACACAGTGGTAGGAAGCTGAGAGTAAAGACACATATCTGCCATGTTGTCCTCTCTCTCATTTGGATATTGTTCAGGTGAGTGCAGGTACAACTCAGCCAGGGGATTGCATTGCAATACTTTACTGCGGTAGTTTGTAGTCCTTGTGAAAACAGACCATACATATCCAACCTACAGGCAGATTTCAGGGATTGGGACCAATTGCAATATTGCTGAAGCAGAGCTAAAGGGAAGTGGGCCTGTTGCCGGCCCGGCTGAAGGAACCACTGGCGAGCTGATTATAGATTCTGAAAGCAGCGCTGGACTCTGAGGCAGAGATTATTATAAATTTGGTCATTGGCAATGAGGACACAACAGGGGAGGGAAAAACAAATATTAGGGCCCCCTTCAATGCCGGGGCCAGTGTGAGCTGTTTTCCATTTTAATGCATTATGTGTGTATAAGGGAGAGAGGGAAGATGAGGTTTTTTCTCTTCTCTGTGTGGGCGTGTGTGTGTGTGAGAGAGAGATTCAGCAAATTCAGATTTACATTTCCCTTGCACTGCCTGTGAAATGTTTTCAGACGTGGGCAGCGTGACTGCAATAATACATAAGGCTCCTTCTCTCACACTCTCTCGCCCTCTTCCTTTCTTACACTTACATTATCACTGCAGTCAGACAGTTTGAGAGAACGAGGATGAGGGAGTGCAGCCGTTATTACCAACCCTGCGAGAGAAATGGAAATTCACATTTAGTCTGATTCCTCGATTAGATTTCAAGCCACTCCTTCACTTAAGCTTATATTGACACATTGACTTAGAGTGAAGACCCCCTGACGTCAAACAGCTAAACACACTAAGAAGTTAGATTCCACAAGTTCATCATTAGAAAGGTCTAAGAAAGGCACAGGGGAAAAATGTGTTTTGCAGAAATGACCTATAAAATAATGTTTCCGTATGTCAATTGAAATACAGAAGGTAATTTTCCTGTGTTGATTCTTGAGATCTTCTTCTTGATTGTGAAAGCAGCTGTGGTGATAAGTAAGTGTGGCTGCTGCATTCCAATATACATATATTAACACCGGACACTCAGTACTGAAACATCCTCGTCTCAACTGAATTATTGTTGTTATGCATCACTTAAAGCATATAGTTAATAAAAACACTGCGTTATTTGATGTGAATTTGTTTTTTTGCATGTATTATTGTCAACTCTTTGGAATACTGACCTTCATGTAAGCCTATAGAAGTGGCACTGTTGGCAGCTTGTGTTGATAGTAATTGCATTGGCTTTCATGGTGGCTGTAATAATATCAAAAGAGTGTAAAGCAATTAAAACTGAAAATGTAATATCAGCAGTCATAAACAGATTGGTCACATCCCTCTTGATTTAATTGCATCTCAAGAGCAGCTGAATTCCCTGCATGCATCTGCAGCGATTATTTCAAGGTAACTTACTGTATTCACTTTATCGTTTCTATCTGTCGGTGGTCAGATATTTCACTGGTGGAAAGGTTGTCTATGCCCGAGGGGTTCACATTTGCAAGGATCTGTCACGCGACCAAAATCACAACCATAAACGATTCGCACATTCATCTATACATTGAAAAGTTACCCCGGGGCTGTGCGCCTGCATGAGCTTCGTCTAAGTACTTTGTCATTTTAAGTGTAACACAGGTATTGATTCCATAGGTTTTGATTCTAAATGCAATGATGTCTTCCTCCGAGAGTTGATTAAACCCTTTTGGTATTGATGCACTTGGCCCATGTGTGCGTGCGTGCATGCGTGTGTGTGTGTGTGTGTGTGTGAGAGGCAGAAGGTATATAGTTGCGACAGCAGACACAGTTTGTGTACATGCATGCATGCGTTCATTGACAGAAGCATTACAGAAAGCCACAACGTCAGGACTGTGTGATGTAGAATCATCGTGTCTCTGACTGGAGCATCCAGGACCTTCAAGCTCAGGGTTTATCTCGCCTTAAGTCGACTCACATCCGCTCTGCTCTCCGTTTTCTTTCCTTACCTCTCCTCTCCTCAATCAATCATAAGCCAGTCACTATATTAGTCGGTACTCCTGAACTGGATTTTCAAACACGCTTTGCTATTAAAATGAATGACAAGTTGTTATTGTATTTTGACGAGCAGCACTTTCTTTTGCAGAATAACAATAAAGTTGAATTTGAATGGAAGATCAGATTATTTTCCCAGTTAATTGATTAATTATTTAACAAAGGAAACAATAATGACATCTAGAGCCGAGGGGGACATCTTTAAAACGGTCTCAAACCCAAAGATATTCACTTTCACATGTAACACAAAGGGAAGCAGAACATCCTCACATTCAAGGTTTGCCATGAAAATGATTTAAACTTATTAATTTGCAGTTTAATGTTTTTTTTCGATAAAGTAATAGAATAATCAGCTAATCTTTTCAGACCTTCGCGTCGATGACACAATTCATAACTCATCAATTCATGACTAAACAACATCTCACCTTCCTTTTCAAGACAAAGATAGAAGAATTTAAGGATGAATTAGATTTGATACTGTGCCAAATCACCCCAGTGTACTCAGTGTAGCATCTTAGTGATAACAGTAATCTCAGAGTAACCGCGTGGGCTAATAAGGGCATATTTCATGGGTCAACAATTGTGTTGTTCAAGATAAACCGTATGTCCCTGAAAAGTAACACAGTTGGTGCAAACATAGATATACCAAGAGAAACCAAGTGAGAAATAGTGTGTGTATCAGACAGACACGCGCACACACATACACATACACATACACTTTGCCCAGGTCCCCGAAGCTAATTAAAGGGAAGGTAGGCGAGCAGAGACGTGATGACTCTGTGAATCATGTAGAATAGTTGTAATGGGTGACCTTTTTTTCTTTCCCCATGCGGCGGGCAGAAATCTCATTTGAGAGTGAGCCATTCCAATTTGCTGTGGTGAGGCAGGTGTCAAAGTCTCAAGCAGACAGAAAAACATCCCTTGGTGCCTTCTCCTTTGTTTGAGATCATGCGATGCCCTGTGTGAAAATGCAAAGAGCTACAAAGTCCACTGAAACCGGGATTGTATTTCATCTTGCTTCTCTCGTTCTTCTTCAGCACTTTGACTTAATATAAAGAAACAAAGACTGTTTTCTGTCTCCGTGTTTTGTGTATAGAAAGGATTATGTTAGTGATCAGAGCAAACATGAGAATTATAAACACAGTCCATCTTCATTAGGCTGCAGGCCAGATATTACTGGGCTGGACAGCCTGGAATGTTTGGTCGTCCATTTAGCCAAGGGCAGGAGCAGGAGGGCTGCTGTGCGGGTGCTCCAACTCCCTTTGATCCTCTGCAAGTGTGTGTGTGTGTGTGTGTGTGTGTGTGTGTGTGTGTGTGTGTGTGTGTGTGTGTGTGTGTGTGTGTGTGTGTGTGTGTGCAATGCAATTTCACAACCCAAGTACACCAGCTGGTCCACGTTAAAGTTCCAAGGTAACCATGGCGCCCCGCGGCTGGTGGAGTATGTGTGTGTGTGTGTATGTGTGTGTGTGTGATAACATGTGGTATACGTTTGGATGCGCTCCTCCACCCTCCCCCCCCCCTCCTTTGGCTTTGACTTTTAAGGAGTTTCGACACTGAGCTTTTGCCTCCATCAGGTAAACAGGATACGGGTCACTGATAAAACAATATATACACATACACAGACTACCACCATGGGAGGATATATGTGTATTCCCCTAAACACTGAATACCTAGGGTTGGGTCACCTAAAATAGTTTCCTACGTATCGCTTTCAATTGAGATTTTTCGTATCACATGGTGTAAATAGTGTTTGAGCAGCTCTGCCAAGACATATCTCTGGGGGAAACATTGATACAAGGAATATATACAAGACTGGAGTTAAGTACCGTTAATATAGAAAAGAGTCACGTTTAATCAGTTTACATGATTTTATTTGTGCTCCATATAAGGTAAGGAAGTACAGTTGACAGTAGATTTTATTGCTACTCAATTTGGTTGTAATATTATATTGGGGAGTATTATAGTAGAATACTGGTATTTTGTGATTATGGAAAACAAAGTAACATAATACATGTACCCCAAAACCTTTGCAAACATGGGACCAAAATGACAAGAAAAAGCTGCAGCAACACTTGAACAATGAATGACAGGAAAACTATTAATCGAGATAAACCAGCTAATATTGCAGACGTCGAAGCAAAGAAGCCATCAGGGTCACAAAGGCTCAAAATAACCAAAAAGCCAACATTAGCTAGAAAATCAAAGTCAATTTGTCTACAGAATCAAACAGAAAGACAATACTAAGATACTGATGGCAAAAGGGGAAACAGAATAAGTGTCATTGAAACTACAAGGCTTCATTAAAGTTACCAAGACTTATTGAACAAAGTACTCCTACCAACTAGTCAGCAAGGACAAAGCTGCATTAAGGTACGAGCAAAAAGTTTCACCAGTGAGAAACTGCAACTGCTGCGCTTGTGTATTTACTGGTCAGAAGAAAAGAGCACTGACAATGAACGAAAAGTTGTATTCTGCCATAAAAAAGATGTAGTTTGTTGGAATAAAGATGGACAGAGATGGTGTAAAGGGATAAAACTTCTAGAAAGTAAAATATATTATCTTGTATTAAATGTGCTTGTTTCCTGAAAACATGTATTATTGCATGAATCTGAAATTAATCTTCACCAACATCATCGGTACTTCTCAATTTACACAAATATTTTCCTGGAAATAAACATTGCAGAGAAGGTCATATTCTCTCTGTGCTGTTAAGACGTTAGTTGACACAACAATTGCCATGGTAGTTTCATTCATACAGTATTCATATCGGAGAAATGCCAATATTTCTAAAGAAACACTCATATACATATGTAATCACATTGAAACCATAGAAAATCAAATCCCTTATTCCTTCAGCTCTCGATAATGCAATGTTTGGTCCGCCTCGCAGTTACATTCCCTTCTCCCTCTATGCCTATATGTGATTGTGCCACTGTAGAGCTACGTTGATGATTCAGATGGCGACAATGGGAGAAAGCACAAAACAACTCTTATAAGTCTGCAAAAGTCCGCCCCTGCGACTGATGACAGTCTCTGTGTACATTTGATTACTAGCTCTGTCACCGCAGACTCGTCTTGAGCTCGGGGATATTCAAACTCACTCTGCAGGTAAGATTTGTGGTCCAACTGCAAAGCAGATGATAACCAGAAGCTCACAGCAGCACACACTGGAAGCTTGTTGTTGAAAGATCATTTCAAGGGTGAATATAAGTCAGAGCAACACAAAGGTTGGATACTTCCAAGTTGGCTCGGACGGCCTGTACAGAGTTAATTAATGTGTGTTTTTCAGACATACATCAGTTTTCTGTTGCATGTTGGATCTGAACCTCAAATATCTCCTTGTGCCTCATTAGTTTCTGAGAAGTACAGTGTGTACATGCAAGTTTACTGAGCTAAATGTATGTTTTATCATGCGGCTTCCTCAGGTATACCATCGCAACTGAATAAAAAACCCTTGTGGTCTACCCAAAGGATGCCACTTTCACAGTGCATTGTGCACAAACATACAACCCCCCCACCCCCCAATCCCTGCTTCTACTGTGGTTCTCTACTTCTTCTGCCTCCTCAACAGCCGCAAGCTTCATATAATGATGAAAGAGCTTTTAGGTTTTCTGCATTTTACATTTTAATTGCTATAGTTGCACCTTTACCGGCTTTTAGAATATTTTTCTTAAATAAGAAAATGGTAAAATCACAAGCGTCAGAGCCCTTTTGACACTTTGGGATAATCATACACATTCCCATCACTGGCAGAAAACACACAAAAACGTTAACTAAACTCCTCACTGACATCCATAAAGATGTTTAATCTTTTCTTCGAAATGAAAAATCATCCTGCTATCAAGCTGTCCACCGCGGAGAGAAAAATCTAATGAAAATATAGTGCTACATATTGATAATGATATTCTGTATCTTTCTATCCCCACCTAATCAGAGGTGGAATACGGCGCACAGTCTCCCCTCTCTCCTGCCATGACAGCCACAATTCATCACAGCTTTAATTTAGTCTGTTACTGGGGTGTCGATAGGACGAACACTGCCTGGCGACCCTCTATATCACACGTGCACGTCCACACACACACTCACACACACACAGGCAGGGTGTTGTATGTTCACACACGTCCATGGACAACATATACACTCTTATGACCCTTATGGAGAACCGTCTATCCCAAGCAGCTCATCTTTGTTACAAACACGTGCACACACACAAATGTACGTCGTCTCCACACACACACACACACACACACACACACACACACACACACACACACGTACACACTGAGCACACCACCTCCCATCGTCAAGGAAAGCTATCTGTTGTGTGGTTGGCTGTGGCCCCTAGCTCAAGGCCCTTCTCTCTAGATGTATCATCAGTCATTTAAAGCAATTAAGCACTTCTCAATGAGAATAGCCTGCTCTTCCTTGAGCAAGACGGAGAGGAGCGATTCACAAAGCCATTTTCTACCAAATCCTATTAAAGGTGGGGAAGGGAGGGGGGAAAAACGAGGCTGAAGACTTAAAATGGAGGGCTTTTATTTAAGGACTATGAGGTATTACAGGCCAGATTACTCCTGGCTTATGTTCCTAGTCTGGGAAATTACATTCCCACTTTTTTTTGGAGTGCCTAGGCTTTAGAGTCGAAGATGAGAATCACCTTAAGTCTCTCTTGTTTTTCACTTCTCCACTTCAATGGGTTGTTCTTGTTCTTGTTGTTGTGTTTTGCTAGAAAGATTTCTGTTTTCCCCGCTTTTATTGGCACCTATTGAGCTTTGAGATGCCTCATGGGCTGTGTTTTTAAGGCCGGGATTTATGTCAATTCTATCCGGTTCTTTCAAGGAAATTACTTTTTCATTCCAAGATCTAGTCTTAATTATTGATAGCAAGAAAAGGACATGAGCATGAATTTCATAGGAAACAACTGTTGTGCTTCAATCTCAACCGGGTTTAAAACCATACACCATACAAACACAGCTGTGAGTCAACACATAAATACAAACCAACAGGAGACCCATCTTTGTTTTGATCAAGCAGGATTCCTTTGTTTCATAGTGGCGGTCCAGGCCAACTTACATCATTTAATCAAACCGTATTTTAATCATAATTCATGACCGAATTGTTTCCCTATAACTTTCATCCAGTGGTGTCGCCAAACAAGCGGTTAAAATGCCTTAATTATGTTGTCTGCCTGTTTGTTTGTATCTCTCAGCAGGATTACAGATAAACTACTGGTCCAATTTCCATGAAACTTGAACCAACTTGAAGGGAGAAGGAAGAACCCATTACATACTGGAGCGGATCAGAATCACATTGTGAGGTTGGACAATTATGCTGCGTTCATATGAAGTCGGGATAATCTTAAAAATGTGTTCCCAACTGGGAAAATTCACGTGAACGCCCCCTCGACTCTTTGCTACTCGGAAACAGCTATCAGCGTGTTGTTTGAATGCTCTGAGCAATACAAGAAAACGTATCTACCTGTAGCGTCCATGTTGTTCATGCGCATGAACACACCGTAGTATAAAGAACGACTTCTTATCTCGGGAAAGAAACGGACCATCCCAGGAGCACCTGAATGCACCAGTGGCTTTGCAGATGTCCTCGCTCCCTCAGTGTCATTCTAGTTGAAAGTGTAATGCTTCTCCCAGAACATGTTTAACTGATGCCATATAGTTGTATGTTTGCTATAGGGATCTTTAAAGTCACCAAAACTTGGAAACAAGTACAGAGAGTGTTATACATCAGATGTATTTTTGGTGAAAAGGTGGCGAGAAGAGACTTGGATACTTTCAGTGGAGTCTTTTAATGTGAAAAAAGTTTGTTGGGGAATGATATGATATGATATGACATGGTTATTGAACATTTGTTCTGCCATGAAGGACAAGAGAATGTTTTTCCTTCTCGGGCGGGAACAGTGTTGCTCTCCCTGCTCTGTGGCTTTACTGAAGACAAAACAGTTTACTGCTGCGGCCATGTGATAAACATAGTGAGCAACTGTTGATTTCTCAAATGCACTACTGCGCATCCACTGCTATAGACTTATTATCCAGACATCCAGTAAGCTTACGTTTCTTTTCGAATTCTAAAATGTTTCTTTCTCTTGGAATGGGATTAGTTGTGCTTTGTAACCAATGCAGGTGTGGAAGCTGCTTGTTGGAGCATGTTGTGTATGTTAAACAGTAGATGTGAAGGGAGAGTGTGATACATGCATCAACACTGTTTGATGTGAATGTACACTTTTCAATACCAATGATAAATAAATGTTGTGTCTGTTCGATCCTTGATCTGTACTTAGTGTCCCAGTAGGTAATACGCTTTGCAAAACTGTATGAGCGTTAAAGTTCACATCAGTTTCAATGTCGTGTATTTAACAGCTTTCTAGACTTTGGTCCATATCATGAGCTTTAGTACGATCACTGACAGCACAGAGGTCCTGTTAAGTCATTATCCTCTCCCTCAATCAGCCACTGTACAACTAAAGCCTCCACTGTTGGCCTTTTTAACTCAGGGCACATTTACTATTTGACTCACAGCCAAGACAGCCTGTCTTCACCTTGACAAAAGAGCAGAAAATATTCCAAACATTGAAAAAGTATGTATGTAGGAATGCGAGTCCCAGTATGTGAGACCACTGATGTATATGACTACAGACATAAGTGTGTGCAAACTCTATGTCTGCACAGTATGTGTGTGCTTACCTTTGCCAAACTGTAAAACAGGTTTGGGGTTTATTTTTGTTATGTGAAAGCAAAGCTTAGCACTGCTGAAACAGACATCTGCAAAGAATAGACCTACTCATTTGGCGTTAATCAAAACAGCCTGGCTGTATTCATGTAGCTGCAGTGATCTGCAAGCCTCTGGCAAGAGCAGAGAGAAAGAAAACACAGATGTGTGCATGTTACACAGACACCGACACACACACACACACACACATTTAAATAAAAGGTCAAATAGCTTTATCAATAACTGTGGAAAATGTGTTTTGTGAGGAGAAGGAGCAGTTGATCTGACAGTGGCCACCGCCCTGATGAATAACCGCCAGGACAATCAATAGGAAAGAGGAGTTGAGGTGGAGTGGGGGAACGTTTTGTCATCCAACGGTACACTCCAATATCTAAGCTCATCCATCAAAGGCAGCAATGGCACTCCGTCCTCCGCTTTAATTGAAAGCACACTGAAACAAGTTATTTACATGACGGGATGGATTTGAACGGGTGCACGTCAGCTGGCAGCTTTGCTGTTGTGTGCTTGCTAAATGTTTGTTTCATGAGCTGACGCTTGACTGTCTCTGAACATGGTTGACTGTCAGCTAACGATGGAAACGTAGACAAATATTCTTGTATCATGTCTAACACAAAGGCAAGAAAGAGAAAAAGAGGTGTTTTTATAGGTGCGCATATTTAAGTCTTCTATGTATTCGTCGTTAGCAATCAAAAAGCTGCCTTCAAAGAACAGCAATGTCCATAATCCTGTCAAATAGATCATCATAAAATAGCAATATGTATAAAAAAACGAGCACAATTTGAAACCCCAAAAAGCTCCTCATTGCTCAACTTGTAAGAAATAAAACAACAAACCACAGTCTTGTGGTTTAAAGGCAACTTCTTTTTATTGTTCGTTTTCAAATATGTCCTCTATTTTCTTTTTTCTTCCTTTGGCAGCATACAGGGATTGAATAGAGGCTGGCTGCCTTTGGTACTAAATATGCTGTAGGGTTTAATTTAATTTGAATTCACATATGGTTTAAAGGACGCCTACTGGGATGTACTTTTGACTTTGAGTGAGTTTTTGGTTTGTGCTTCATTGCTGTATTCAGCTTTGGATGTAAGCTCTAGTAATATTACATGTTGGTCCTATCAGTACTTAATACCTCATGCAGACAGTTAATTTTAGGTTCATTCCAATATCGTCTCACACCAGTAGCAGTATAGAGACTTGAAAAGGTAGTCTTTCTCTGGACAGTTTGCTCGCAGTAGTAGCAGTACAATCAATAACACACAGTGGACTTCTTCTCCTTTGGGTCCATTCCATAGAGTGAGTATCAGATGTTTTTTGGTGGTTGCCTCAAGTGAAAAAAAACCCCTCACCTTACAATTGCTGTTAATATGTCTCAGTCTTACCAGTTGCTACCAATTTGATTGATTCGCCAAAATATGAGTGGAGTTAAGTGGTGAAGTAATTCAAAACATCCTAAACATGTCAGTATGTACCGTAGATAAGGAAGCCAACATTCTTCCAAAATCATCCCACGATCATCCGTTTCAAAGTCGTGGAAGGTCTTGAAAAAGCGAGTGATGTATCGCTCTATATCGTGTTTGCCCTGGGTGACCCAGTCTGAACTCCAGATGCTACTGTGTGTCACCATGTCACAACCAGAGCCAAAAAGGCCAGCGGAGGAGAGTCTGTCTGCCTGGGAGCCAGCTAACATCTGTCGAGCATATTCACATGTGTAGCAGACATACAGAGAGACTCTTCAGACCACACTGACTACACTGCAGCGCAGAGATCCAGCGCCATACAGACCCAAAATGTTGGAACCAAAAGAGGGACTGTTTTTAGAGTTTCAGCAGAGGCAGCCAAGGCCAAGGCAGGCTAAGCCAACACTTATTCACACTATGAGAAACCCAATTTCCCCCTAAAAGCAAAATATGTTTTTTTACTTTAATGTTGGTGCCATACATATGACTTGCCAACTGCTTTATATACAATATTCAAGCAAATGACTTATTCTTACCATTTAGTGCTGTGAACATGTTCAGTTGGCCCTGGCCTTGGCAAGTTACCCATGGCCCTATTATGAGAAAGTGCCGATTGGGATAGCTTACAGAGGGGCCAGGCTTGGCTATTAGCAGGGGGTCCAGGGGGAAAAAGTCACATTTTGACTTTTCTTTCTTTCCTTTCTTTCCTTTTGTGCTTCCAAACCAATAAAATAGAGCACGAGTTGAAATATTCCACAACTTTGGCTTTTTTGGAACTTAGCATTTATAGATAAAACAGATGCTTCTGGCAAATGTAAAGGGTGAAATTTACATCCACTTTATTCCAAAATGTTCTAAATACTCTTTCCGGTTATTGTCTGCATGCAGGCTGGGTCCCGGACGACGGAGGAGGGACTGGGAATGTACTGGGAAACCACAGGGAAGCAGGCCAGCCAAGTGCAACAGGGAGTTCAAGGCTAAATCAATGCATATTTCCCTTTTAGTGGTGATGAGGCTCGCCAAATGCACACTCTTTCCTCTACGCAGGATCTCATCCTAAATTAAATAGTGATTGGAAGAGTCTCGTCCATTGGTGGGTATGCATTTCACAAAAGATCATTTGCTTGCTTTTCTATCCCACAAATTCATATGGTTAAATGTCTTCTGCCTGCCCAAATTCATTGTCAAACTTATTAGCAGGGGATGGCTCAGAGCCACTGTTTGTTTAAGGCCGCTGCACTCGAAGGCCTTTGCAGACTACATGAGGAAACCTTGGCCAGCTCTTCTAAATCTGTTTTTGCTGAAGTGTCCAGATATATTTTCTCTACGGTCAGAGCTCTGAAGCAGCCTTGGCTCGCTCTGGTTCTCTACATGTGTTAATGCTGAAGAGGTTCAGTTATTTTAGCAGCACATTTGATAGTATGTTGACATATGTGATAATCCGGCCAAAACTCACGTCACCGTAGGCCAATGCATTGTTCTGGTTTAAATTGCCTCTGGGCTTCGCAGTGTTTAACGTGCCATCTAATCAGTGCTGCAACGTCTTTAAATATCACAGCCATTGTCTGCACACATTCAGTACTGAAACTACTGGTTTGAAAAGTGAGAGTGTTTACTTAAATAATTGGTTTTATTGGCGTAATGTAGTTATTTACATAAAGAAAAAGAATATTAGTGATTTACTAAGGAATTCAGACAGTTGAAAAATGAGATCCAATGTTTTGGAGGTTATTTCCCCTCATCATTGAAACACATTTGCATGGCCTCAGGGTTTGTGGGCTAAATGAGCCTTGACGATTATTTTCATAAAAAGCAATAAAGACCAGTAATTATAAAAATGCCAATAAGAATTCATCTTTCAAAAATCTATAATGCTATTAAGTCCGTAATTAAAAAGATGAGCGGCTAAGTCTGAGAAAATTGCATTTTCCTGCACAAGCGACTATGAAGCTTCATCTCATGTTTGTTTTGCAAATTCTTCAACAAAAACATTAACTTTGAAATATTAATCCGATCTATGGTATTGATAGGAGTCTCCCATTAAAGGGCCGATGCTTGTGCTTCATACACACACGCTTCATTAGCTACACCTCGGCTGCAGATCCAAAGGGTCATTAAGCCTCCATCTTGATAATTACACATACAGACAAACACACACCCCCACCCACACACACCCCACCACACACACACACACACACACACACACACACACACACACACACACAGACAGTGGAGCAGATAAATGGCTACTGTACCTTCCAACCTCCTAAAATGTCTAAAAGTATTCTTTTCACCTTCGAAAGTGCAACTAATGAGCAAAGTGTTTTTAGCTTTGTTACATTTTAAACACCCAAGATTTACTCACACACACACACACACACACACGCACACACGCACACACACACACACACACACACACACACACACACACACACACACACACACACACACACACACACACACACACATGACAAAGAACCTATAGTTAAACATGTAGTATACATAAATCACAACCGTGCCTATCATCACTGCAGCTTTGTTGAGATGCTGTAATTGTTTTTGTCAATAAGTGATAAACTAGTCGACCTTAAGCTTCTCTGTGTTTCTGTTGTCTCACTGATTACTTACAAGAATGCCGTGTTCCCGGTGTAATAAACAGTACATCATAATGAATTGGCTTTACTGGAGGTCCAACATTTTTACAAGGCCAGATTTGAATTATAAATGTTTACTTCTCATTTTTCCAGGACTCTGAAGCATTCCGATGTTCACCTCTCATCTCAGAGTGCTACACAACGTCTTGTTTGCACTGAGTGTGCGTTTGTGAGTATGTACATCTCACTCTCATTCTAATGTTTTGATCTGGTGTGTGTTCACAGTGGACATTAGGCCATCTCTCAAACCAGTAATGGGCTTTGATTCCCCAGGGTTGCAGTGGGATGGCCACTTCTTACATTAGCCAGTCAGGTATGACAGCGCCACGGCTTGCTTTCCCCTCGGCCAGCCTGGATAAATAATAAATGAAAGTGGTATTTCAGTCCTCCAAATCATCCGCAGGGTCAAGACTCCCTTCTCGCAGTGAACTTTGTAAGATGCGGCGAAGCGCAGCGAGATGCTAAAGGTTAGCGTCTCGGACAAGACAATCGTGCATTCGGCCTGCAAGCACAAGTAGTTTATAAACATCCACCACAATATCCACCCCCCCTAGTTGTTGGTGAGGAGCTTCTTCTCCTGCTCCCAGTCTCGTCCCTCTACCCATGTAGGGGAATGGGGAGACATACGAGGAGGAAAAGTTAGCATTCTCACAGAGCATACATCTGCTGCTAAGCTGGCATTTTGTATTGATTCTTCCCGAAGCCTGTGATTTTGAAAGCTTGTAACAGAAGATGAGGTAAATATCATTTTATTTGCTCAAATGGCTTCAGATTGGACTGGATTGAGGTGAAAATGGTGGAGACAAGCAAATCTAGATGTGAAAGTAGCAATTTCACATAATTGTCTTCAGACCTGGTGCCAGAATAAATTACCGTTGTTCTAAAACTGTCAAGCGAAAGACCTAGAAATGGACCAGAGTAAGTGAAGGCACTTATATCTCAAGTCTTTGACTTGTTTTACGCTCTTCTCACAATGTTTCACAGTGATGTGGTTGTATTTATCCTTTTGTGAAGAGCTCTCTTACTTCGGCTGAACGTATCAGTTACTTCAATGCAAATTACATCCTTGACACTCGACAAAGACTCTGTTACTCCCGGGCTGTAGTGAACTCTGAAGACAAAATGTCAATACAACTTCAGACATCAGATTAGCATCAGATCAGTTTACATCTGGAAGGAATAAAAGATAAAACTTACACAGCATCAGCTCTCCACTGTATTTACATTGTTTCTTAATAAAACAAATCATCTATTGATTCTCGTTGTTCTTTACCTCAGCAAAACTCACTTCAAAGAAGCGATGTTTCACAAATCTCCCTGTGAGAAAGCAAGTTGCAGAGCTGAGTTAATAACCGCTGTTTAAAGCTCCGTCCAGGACATCCATTCAGGTTCATTTTTCTGTTTACCCTGGAAGGTGAAGTTAACCTTCTTAAGCTCATTGTAGCCGAGGAGAATGGCAGAGATTAGTGTATTGGTCGTAGTGATGTGACTGTGCATAAAGTACAAGACAATAACCCAACTGCTTCAGCTTTTCCCTACAAAGCCACTGCAACTGCACCTGTGGCTCACTATTTATGTGTCTTAGTAGCAAAGAAACACATTTGTTCATTCCGTTTATTGTTTTAACCTGTATATTGCATTGTATATATCCGAGTACTTGACTAAACACCTTTTCTGTCCAATAAAACAAGCGGATATCTTCTGGGTTCTTTCTGCCTGTTGGCATGCGGCCCAACAGTAGCACTCGTGTGTTTCTTTCTTCATCCATCCATCCATCCATCTTTCCGTTCATCTATCCATCAATCAAGTGGGCTACTAAAGCCAGAATCTCATCAGAACAAAGCAATCAACGTTGTGCGCCAGTCCTTTTTTCATTAGAGGCACATACAAAACACAGTACATGCTGTGTGTGTGTGTGTGCGCGCGCTTATTAGCCGAGGTCAGCTAATTATTTGGTCAGGCTAATGGCGGTCAACGTGCTTGTCCGTCTCCATGCTGACGGCCTGTACCTGATTGAGATAAGTACTCCTCTTCAACCTTCCTGTCATCTGTCATCTTGATTAAGAGGCCCTATGGAATTAACTGCACACCTTTCCTTAACCTGTCTTACACCCACCTACATATATTCTATATTGTTGCATTTTCCTTCGCATTCAATGCCACAATTTCTCTATTGTGTAAACTGTTGACAACTCACAATGTTACACTGTACATTCAGTCTACCAGTAAATACATGCCCCCATGGAGATATTCACATTAGTTATGAAATGCTGTAGTAATTCTCCATTCATACAGACTTGTGTACACTGAATGGAATTTACCACTAGTTTTTTCAGTTTTGTATACAGGTGGGCATAATTTCTTGTCATTCAAGAAATTATCTTATCTTGTCAGTACATTGTCATCGAAATTCAATGTAATTATGTATAATAGAAAAGAACTGTGATGCCAAAGGTATTCTTCATATATATATACGGGCCTTGTCACAATACACAAAGTGTGCACATAATGGTGCTATTATCATGATGGATAGGCCAAACCAAATTAGGTAGATTTGATAATAACAGTTAAATTACATATCCACTTACCTGGATGCTTAATGAACTGAAAGCGACATTGTCTATTATTCTTGTATCATGCATGATTAGCACTCTGTATGAATATGTCGAGGCTACCTCAGCTGTCGCTTACATGACGGACTCTGCTATTGTAGATGTGACGACTGGGTTATCGTACCAGAAACAAAGGAGCTCTTGACTCTGTCAGTGCCAGACGTTTAGAGAAGGACAATCGTGATTAAAAAGTTTCCTTCCAAGATTAGAAACAATGTTCATCATGTAGAAAAAGGACAAACCTCTTCCTGTAGAATGATTTCGAACATGTATTCAAATCATTCCATACATTTGTAGCTACTTTGTAATCAAGAACTATCTTTTTATAAATCACATAATGATGTGAAATATTGTTTTTTTGAGAGGAGACATCACATTTTAGTCATAGCTCGTATGTCAATAAACAACATGTGGATCCATGCAGAGAACCACGTTTCCTAAACAAAGTCCTTGACTAAGCTCTGATCACACAGCAGCTAAAAGTGGAACTGATATTGATTCTGATGTGAAATTCATTGAGTTATGTTGAATTAATATCCTGGACTGGAAACTGCTTTATAATGCTGGTTTTTTACAAGTTACAATAAAGTTTTTCTAGAAGTGTTTTATGCACTGAACATGCCTTGTATTACTGTACACATTGTGAACAATACCCTAATATTTTCTTTTATCATATATATTTAAGAGTAGTTTCCCTATAAGAAAAATTGCAGTCATAGAATTTCTAATTTAGGGGGTCTGTTCTTAAAATTATCTGCTTTTCTAATAAGGAAATGCTCCAAAGATGTCTCCTCCATCAGTCCTAGTCCCTCTCCGGCTCCCTCTGCAAGCCCCAGTTCCTAGGCCCCAGCATCTCTAACAAGCAGCGGATACAGCGCTGGATTACTGTAGGCGTTAAATCAATAGCTGCTGGTCTCCCAGGCACAGCTATAGATTATGAATCAGTGTTGGTGAGCAGAGCGCTATGGTGGCGAAAGGGAGTAGGGAGACAGAGGGAGAAGTGAGAGAGTGAGAGAGGAAGAGGGAAAAATACTCACAATGATGCACAGAGTTGTCGTATTATCTTAAATATACTGGCATTGAATAAATATTGGAAATTGGGAAATATACAGCAATTCCACTTTGACATACAAAACAGTTATCAGTAATTAACATTTTTACTTAAAAAAAAAAAAGTGAAATGTGTGTATATGGATATGTTTCAGCGTCTCTGTAAACATAATAACATAAATAGAATTGAGGCAAAATGCAGGCAAATCAGGAATTTGACTTTGACTCATGGTTGCCTGAGAGTAAACTTAGCAATGTTAGTAAAACTAATTGATTTAACTACTGACACCTCATAACATTTACATAAGGATCAGTCTTTTACATTCATGTAGCGTTCTCTACGTATTAAGGACAATAGGAACAATAATTGGTCATTTCACACAGAAATATGGCAGATGAGAGGTTTTGCAGCAGAGCCCTGCCAATATCTATATAACTGATCTATGGCAACAAAGCCCATTAACCTGTGTTGAACCTTTGGTAATCTCTGCAGTGAGCTCCACTGTTTCCAGCCCTCGGTTTAATTCAAGGCCCTCTGAGTCCTGTTTACAGATGGTATCTAAGTGGCTTGATTCAACTGCCAATGAATATTGGCATGTGTCTACACCCCATAGACCCTGCTATTAAGGGTGGAGACCACAGGGTTAGCCAAACACAAACTGAACATGACATCTTCCTCGCCTCTGCGAGTCCGACAAACACGCAGGCACGCACACACACACACATACACACACACACCTGCATGTCCAAAGCCGTGCATGTAGAAAAAGTGAAAAGAAAACCTGGTCTTTCATGCATAACCTAGATTCTCACAAATATGCAAGCACATATTCAAAGCTCAAAAAAACTCATACAAACACATGTGCCCACATGCAAACCCATGCAAACAA